>NW_027488745.1:300000-475503 GCF_050948215.1 Halictus rubicundus | reverse complement strand
TATCCTATCCTCTATCCTATCCTATCCTCTATCCTATCCTATCCTTTATCCTATCCTGTCCTCTATTCTATCCTATCCTCTATCCTATACTATCCTCTATCCTATCCTATCCTCTATCCTATCCTATCCTCTATCCTATCCTCTATCGTATCCTATCCTCTATCCTATCCTATCCTCCATCCTATCCTATCCTCTATCCTATCCTATCCTCTATCCTATCCTATCCTCTATCCAATTGTATCCTCTATCCTATCCTATCCTCTATCCCTCCTTATTCTCTATCCTATCCTATCTTGTATCCTATCCTCTATCCTATCCTATCCTCTATCCTATCCTATCCTATCCTATCCTGTACCCTATCCTATCCTCTATCCTATCCTATCCTATCCTATCCTATCCTGTACCCTATCCTATCCTCTATCCTATCCTATCCTCTATGCTATCCTATCCTCTATCCTATCCTATCCTCTATCCTGTCCTATACTCTATCCTATTCTTTCCTCTATTATATTCTATCATCTAACCCGTCCTGTCCTCAATCCTATCCTATACTGTATTATATACTATCCTCTATCCTATCCTATCCTCTATGCTATCCTGTATCCTATCCGCTATCCTATCCTCTATCCTATCCTCTATCCTATCCTATCCTCTATCCTATCCTATCCTTTATCCTATCCTATCCTCTATCCTATCCTATCCTCTATCCTATCCAATCCTATATCCTATCCAATCCTATATCCTATCCTCTATCATATCCTATCCTCTATCCTATCCTATCCTCTATTCTATCCTATCCTCTATCCTATCCTCTATCCTATCCTATCCTCTATCCTATCCTATCCTCTATCCTATCCTATCCTCTATCCTATCCTATCCTGTATCCTATCCTATCCTCTATATTATCCTATCCTCTATTCTATCCTATCCTCTATCCTATCCTCAATCCTATCCTCTATCCTATCCTATCCTCTATCCTATCCTATCCTTTATCCTATCCTCTATCCTATCCGCTATCCTATCCTCTATCCTATCCTCTATCCTATCCTATCCTCTATCCTATCCTATCCTTTATCCTATCCTATCCTCTATTCTATCCTATCCTCTATCCTATACTATCCTCTATCCTATCCTATCCTCTATCCTATACTATCCTCTATCCTATCCTATCCTCTATCCTATCCTCTATCGTATCCTATCCTCTATCCTATCCTATCCTCCATCCTATCCTTTCCTCTATCCTATCCTATCCTCTATCCTATCCTTTCCTCTATCCTATCCTATCCTCTATCCTATCCTATCCTCTATCCTATCCTATCCTCTATCCGATCCTCTATCCGATCCTATCCTGTATCCTATCCTATCCTCTATCAGATCCTCTATCCTATCCTATCAGCTATCGTATCCTCTATCGTATCCTATCCTCTATCCTATCATATCCTCTATCCTATCCTATCCTCTATCCTATCCTATCCTCTATCCGATATTCTATCCTATCCTATCCTCTATCCTATCCTATCCTCTATCCTATCCTATCCTCTATCCTATCCTTTCCTCAATCCTATTATATCCTCTATCCTATCCTATCCTCCATCCTATCCTATCCTCTATCCTATCCTATCCTCTATCGTATCCTATCCTCTATCCTATCCTATCATCTATCCAATTGTATCCTCTATCCCTCCTTATTCTCTATCCTATCCTATCTTGTATCCTATCCTCTATCCTATCCTATCCTCTATCCTATCCTCTATCCTATCCTATCCTCTATCCTATCCTATTCTCTATCCTATTAGATTCTCTATCCTATCCAATCCTCTATCCTATCCTATCCTCTATCCTATCCTATCCTCTATCCGATCCTCTATCCTATCCTATCCTATATCCTATCCTATCCTCTATCAGATGCTCTATCCTATCCTATCCTCTATCCTATCCTCTATCCTATCCTATCCTCTATCCTATCCTATCCTCTATCCTATCCTATCCTCTATCCTATCCTATCCTCTATCCTATCCTATCCTCTATCCTATCCTTTCCTCAATCCTATTATATCCTCTATCCTATCCTATACTCCATCCTATCCTATCCTCTATCCTATCCTATCCTCTATCCTATCCTATCCTCTATCCCTCCTTATTCTCTATCCTATCCTATCTTGTATCCTATCCTCTATCCTATCCTATCCTCTATCCTATCCTATCCTCTATCCTATCCTATCCTCTATCCTATCCTATCCTCTATCCTATCCTATCCTCTATCCTATCCTATCCTCTATCCTATCCTATCCTCTATCCTATCCTATCCTCTATCCTATCCTATCCTCTATCCTATCCTATCCTCTATCCTATCCTATCCTCTATCCTATCCTATCCTATCCTCTATCCTATCCTATCCTCTATCCTATCCTATCCTCTATCCTATCCTATCCTCTATCCTATCCTATCCTCTATCCTATCCTATCCTCTATCCTATCCTCTATCCTATCCTATCCTCTATCCTATCCTATCCTCTATCCTATACTATCCTCTATCCTATCCTATATCCCATCCTCTATCCAACCCTCTATCCTATACTCTACCCTATCCTATCCTCCATCCTATCCTATCCTCTATCGTATCCTATCCTCTATCCTATCCTATCCACTATCCTATCCTATCCTCTATCATATCCTATCCTCTATCCTATCCTATCCTCTATCCTATCCTATCCTCTGTCCTATCCTATCCTCTATCCTATCCTATCCTCTATCCTATCCTATCCTCTATCCTATCCTATCCTCTATCCTATCCTATCCTCTATCCTATCCTATCCTCTATCCTATCCTATCCTCTATCCTATCCTATCCTCTATCCTATCCTCAATCCTATCCTCTATCCTATCCTATCCTCTATCCTATCCTATCCTCTATCCTATCCTCTATCCTATCCTCTATCCTATCCTATCCTCTATCCTATCCTATCCTTTATCCTATCCTATCCTCTATTCTATCCTATCCTCTATCCTATACTATCCTCTATCCTATCCTATCCTCTATCCTATCCTATCCTCTATCCTATCCTCTATCGTATCCTATCCTCTATCCTATCCTATCCTCCATCCTATCCTATCCTCTATCCTATCCTATCCTCTATCCTATCCTATCCTCTATCCAATTGTATCCTCTATCCTATCCTATCCTCTATCCCTCCTTATTCTCTATCCTATCCTATCTTGTATCCTATCCTCTATCCTATCCTATCCTCTATCCTATCCTATCCTATCCTATCCTGTACCCTATCCTATCCTCTATCCTATCCTATCCTATCCTATCCTATCCTGTACCCTATCCTATCCTCTATCCTATCCTATCCTCTATGCTATCCTATCCTCTATCCTATCCTATCCTCTATCCTGTCCTATACTCTATCCTATTCTTTCCTCTATTATATTCTATCATCTAACCCGTCCTGTCCTCAATCCTATCCTATACTGTATTATATACTATCCTCTATCCTATCCTATCCTCTATGCTATCCTGTATCCTATCCGCTATCCTATCCTCTATCCTATCCTCTATCCTATCCTATCCTCTATCCTATCCTATCCTTTATCCTATCCTATCCTCTATCCTATCCTATCCTCTATCCTATCCAATCCTATATCCTATCCAATCCTATATCCTATCCTCTATCATATCCTATCCTCTATCCTATCCTATCCTCTATTCTATCCTATCCTCTATCCTATCCTCTATCCTATCCTATCCTCTATCCTATCCTATCCTCTATCCTATCCTATCCTCTATCCTATCCTATCCTGTATCCTATCCTATCCTCTATATTATCCTATCCTCTATTCTATCCTATCCTCTATCCTATCCTCAATCCTATCCTCTATCCTATCCTATCCTCTATCCTATCCTATCCTTTATCCTATCCTCTATCCTATCCGCTATCCTATCCTCTATCCTATCCTCTATCCTATCCTATCCTCTATCCTATCCTATCCTTTATCCTATCCTATCCTCTATTCTATCCTATCCTCTATCCTATACTATCCTCTATCCTATCCTATCCTCTATCCTATACTATCCTCTATCCTATCCTATCCTCTATCCTATCCTCTATCGTATCCTATCCTCTATCCTATCCTATCCTCCATCCTATCCTTTCCTCTATCCTATCCTATCCTCTATCCTATCCTTTCCTCTATCCTATCCTATCCTCTATCCTATCCTATCCTCTATCCTATCCTATCCTCTATCCGATCCTCTATCCGATCCTATCCTGTATCCTATCCTATCCTCTATCAGATCCTCTATCCTATCCTATCAGCTATCGTATCCTCTATCGTATCCTATCCTCTATCCTATCATATCCTCTATCCTATCCTATCCTCTATCCTATCCTATCCTCTATCCGATATTCTATCCTATCCTATCCTCTATCCTATCCTCTATCCTATCCTATCCTCTATCCTATCCTTTCCTCAATCCTATTATATCCTCTATCCTATCCTATCCTCCATCCTATCCTATCCTCTATCCTATCCTATCCTCTATCGTATCCTATCCTCTATCCTATCCTATCATCTATCCAATTGTATCCTCTATCCCTCCTTATTCTCTATCCTATCCTATCTTGTATCCTATCCTCTATCCTATCCTATCCTCTATCCTATCCTCTATCCTATCCTATCCTCTATCCTATCCTATTCTCTATCCTATTAGATTCTCTATCCTATCCAATCCTCTATCCTATCCTATCCTCTATCCTATCCTATCCTCTATCCGATCCTCTATCCTATCCTATCCTATATCCTATCCTATCCTCTATCAGATGCTCTATCCTATCCTATCCTCTATCCTATCCTCTATCCTATCCTATCCTCTATCCTATCCTATCCTCTATCCTATCCTATCCTCTATCCTATCCTATCCTCTATCCTATCCTATCCTCTATCCTATCCTTTCCTCAATCCTATTATATCCTCTATCCTATCCTATACTCCATCCTATCCTATCCTCTATCCTATCCTATCCTCTATCCTATCCTATCCTCTATCCCTCCTTATTCTCTATCCTATCCTATCTTGTATCCTATCCTCTATCCTATCCTATCCTCTATCCTATCCTATCCTCTATCCTATCCTATCCTCTATCCTATCCTATCCTCTATCCTATCCTATCCTCTATCCTATCCTATCCTCTATCCTATCCTATCCTCTATCCTATCCTATCCTCTATCCTATCCTATCCTCTATCCTATCCTATCCTCTATCCTATCCTATCCTCTATCCTATCCTATCCTATCCTCTATCCTATCCTATCCTGTACCCTATCCTATCCTCTATCCTATCCTATCCTCTATGCTATCATATCCTCTATCCTATCCTATCCTCTATCCTGTCCTATACTCTATCCTATCCTTTCCTCTATCCTATCCTCTATCCTATCCTATCCTCTATCCTATCCTATCCTCTATCCTATCCTTTCCTCAATCCTATTATATCCTCTATCCTATCCTATCCTCCATCCTATCCTATCCTCTATCCTATCCTATCCTCTATCGTATCCTATCCTCTATCCTATCCTATCATCTATCCAATTGTATCCTCTATCCCTCCTTATTCTCTATCCTATCCTATCTTGTATCCTATCCTCTATCCTATCCTATCCTCTATCCTATCCTCTATCCTATCCTATCCTCTATCCTATCCTATTCTCTATCCTATTAGATTCTCTATCCTATCCAATCCTCTATCCTATCCTCTATCCTATCCTCTATCCTGTCCTATACTCTATCCTATCCTTTCCTCTATCATATCCTCTATCCTATCCTATCCTCAATCCTATCCTATCCTCTATCCTCTATTCTATCCTATCCTCTATCCTATACTATCCTCTATCCTATCCTATCCTCTATCCAATCCTATCCTCTATCCTATCCTCTATCGTATCCTATCCTCTATCCTATCCTATCCTCCATCCTATCCTTTCCTCTATCCTATCCTATCCTCAATCCTATTATATCCTCTATCCTATCCTGTCCTCTATCCTATCCTATCCTCTATCCTATCCTATCCTCTATCCTATCCTATCCTCTATCCGATCCTCTATCCTATCCTATCCTATATCCTATCCTATCCTCTATCAGATGCTCTATCCTATCCTATCCTCTATCCTATCCTCTATCCTATCCTATCCTCTATCCTATCCTATCCTCTATCCTATCCTATCCTCTATCCTATCCTATCCTCTATCCTATCCTATCCTCTATCCTATCCTTTCCTCAATCCTATTATATCCTCTATCCTATCCTATACTCCATCCTATCCTATCCTCTATCCTATCCTATCCTCTATCCTATCCTATCCTCTATCCCTCCTTATTCTCTATCCTATCCTATCTTGTATCCTATCCTCTATCCTATCCTATCCTCTATCCTATCCTATCCTCTATCCTATCCTATCCTCTATCCTATCCTATCCTCTATCCTATCCTATCCTCTATCCTATCCTATCCTCTATCCTATCCTATCCTCTATCCTATCCTATCCTCTATCCTATCCTATCCTCTATCCTATCCTATCCTCTATCCTATCCTATCCTCTATCCTATCCTATCCTCTATCCTATCCTATCCTCTATCCTATCCTATCCTATCCTCTATCCTATCCTATCCTGTACCCTATCCTATCCTCTATCCTATCCTATCCTCTATGCTATCATATCCTCTATCCTATCCTATCCTCTATCCTGTCCTATACTCTATCCTATCCTTTCCTCTATCCTATCCTATCATCTGACCCGTCCTGTCCTCAATCCTATCCTATACTGTATTATATACTATCCTCTATCCTATCCTATCATCTATGCTATCCTGTATCCTATCCGCTATCCTATCCTCTATCCTATCCTCTATCCTATCCTATCCTATCCTCTATCCTATCCTCTATCCTAACCGCTATCCTATCCTCTATCCTATCCTCTATCCTATCCTATCCTCTATCCTATCCTATCCTCTATCCTATCCTATCCTCTATCCTATACTATCCTCTATCCTATCCTATCCTCTATCCTATCCTATCCTCTATATTATCCTATCCTCTATTCTATCCTATCCTCTATCCTATCCTCTATCCTATCCTATCCTCTATCCTATCCTATCCTCTATCCTATCCTATTCTATATCCTATTAGATTCTCTATCCTATCCAATCCTCTATACTATCCTCTATCCTATCCTCTATCCTATCCTATCCTCAATCCTATCCTATCCTCTATCCTCTATTCTATCCTATCCTCTATCCTATACTATCCTCTATCCTATCCTATCCTCTATCCTATCCTATCCTCTATCCTATCCCCTATCGTATCCTATCCTCTATCCTATCCTATCCTCCATCCTATCCTTTCCTCTATCCTATCCTATCCTCTATCCTATCCTATCCTCTATCCGATCCTCTATCCTATCCTATCCTCTATCCTATTCTATCCTCTATCCTATCCTACCCTCTATCCTATCCTCTATCCTGTCCTCTATCCTATCCTATCCTCTATCCTATCCTATCCTCTATCCTATCCTATCCTCTCTCCTATCCTATCCTCTTTCCTATACTATCCTCTATCCTATCCTATCCTCTATCCTATCCTATCGTCTATCCTATTCTATCCTCTATCCGATCCTCTATCCTATTCTATCCACTATCCTATCCTATCCTCGATCCTATCCTATCCTCTATCCCATTCTACCCTCTATCCTATCCTATCCTCTATCCTATCCTATCCCCTATCCTATCCTATCCTCTATGCTATCCTCTATCCTATCCGCTATCCTATCCTCTATCCTATCCTCTATCCTATCCTATCCTATCCTCTATGATATCCTATCCTCTATCCTATCCTTTCCTCTATCCTAATCTATACTCTATCCTATCCTATCCTCTATCCTATCCTCTATCCTATCCTCTATCCTATCCTCTATCCTATCCTCTATCCTATCCTCTATCCTATCCTATCCTCTATCCTATCCTATATCCCATCCTCTATCCTACCCTCTATCCTATACTCTACCCTATCCTATCCTCCATCCTATCCTATCCTCTATTCTATCCTATCCTCTAACCTATCCTATCCTCTATCCTATCCTATCCTCTATGATATCCTATCCTCTACCCTATCCTATCCTCTATCCTATCCTACCCTCTATCCTATCCTCTATCGTATCCTATCCTCTATCCTATCCTATCCTCCATCCTATCCTTTCCTCTATCCTATCCTATCCTCTATCCTATCCTGTCCTCTATCCTATCCTATCCTCTATCCTATCCTATCCTCTATCCTATCCTATCCTTTATCCTATCCTATCCTCTATTCTATCCTATGCTCTATCCTATACTATCCTCTATCCTATCCTATCCTCTATCCTATCCTCTATCGTATCCTATACTCTATCCTATCCTATCCTCCATCCTATCCTTTCCTCTATCCTATCCTATCCTCTATCCTATCCTGTCCTCTATCCTATCCTATCCTCTATCCTATCCTATCCTCTATCCTATCCTATCCCCTATCCGATCCTCTATCCTATCCTATCCTGTATCCTATCCTATCCTCTATCAGATCCTCTATCCTATCCTATCGTCTATCCTATCCTCTATCGTATCCTATCCTATATCCTATCATATCCTCTATCCTATCCTATCCTCTAACCTATCCTATCCTCTATCCGATCCTCTATCCTATCCTATCCTCTATCCTATCCTATCATTTATCCTATCCTATCCTCTATCCTATCCTCTATCCTATCCTCTATCCTATCCTATCCTCTATCCTATCCTATCCTCTATCCTATACTATCCTCTATCCTATCCTATCCTCTATCCTATCCTATCCTCAATCCTATCCTATCCTCTATCCTATCCTATCCTCTATCCTATCCTATCCTCTATCCTATCCTATCATCTATCCTATTTTATCCTCTATCCTATCCTCTATCCTATCCTCTATCCTTTCCTCTATCCTATCCTATCCTCTATCCTATCCTCTATCCTATCCTATCCTCTATTCTATCCTATCCTCTATCCTATCCTATCCTCTATCCTATCCTCTATCCCATCCTCTATCCTATCCTCTATCCTATACTCTACCCTATCCTATCCTCTATCCTATCCTATCCTCTATCCTATCCTTTCTTCTATCCTATCCTATCCTCTATCCTATCCTATCCTCTATCCGATCCTCTATCCTATCCTATCCTGTATCCTATCCTATCCTCTATCCTATCCTATCCTATCCTCTATCCTATCCTATCCTCTATCCTATCCTATCCTCTATCCTATCCTTTCCTCAATCCTATTATATCCTCTATCCTATCCTATCCTCTATCCTATCCTATCCTCTATCCTATCCTATCCTCTATCCTATCCTATCCTCTATCCTATCCTATCCTCTATCCTATCCTATCCTCTATCCTATCCTATCCTCTATCCTATCCTATCCTCTATCCTATCCTATCCTCTATCCTATCCTATCCTCTATCCTATCCTATCCTCTATCCTATCCTATCCTCTATCCTATCCTCTATCCTATCCTATCCTCTATCCTATCCTATCCTCCATCCTATCCTATCCTCTATCGTATCCTATCCTCTATCCTATCCTATCCACTATCCTATCCTATCCTCTATCATATCCTATCCTCTATCCTATCCTATGCTCTATCCTATCCTATCCTCTGTCCTATCCTATCCTCTATCCTATCCTATCCTCTATCCTATCCTATCCTCTATCCTATCCTATCCTCTATCCTATCCTATCCTCTATCCTATCCTATCCTCTATCCTATCCTATCCTCTATCCTATCCTATCCTCTATCCTATCCTATTCTCTATCCTATCCTATCCTCTATCCTATCCTATCCTCTATCATATCCTATCCTCTATCCTATCCTATCCTGTATCCTATCCTATCCTTTATAATATCCTATCCTCTATCCTATCCTATCCTCTATCCTATCCAATCCTATATCCTATTCTCTATCCTATCCTATCCTCTATCGTATTCTATCCTCTATCCTATCCTATCCTCTATCGTATCCTATCCTCTATCCTATCCTATCCTCTATCGTATCCTATCCTCTATCCTATTAAATCCTATATCGTATCCTCTATCCTATCCTATCCTCTATCGTATCCTATTCTCTATCCTATCCTATCCTCTATCCTATCCTATCCTCTATCGTATCCTATCCTCTATCCTATCCTATCCTCTATCGTATCCTATCCTCTATCCTATTAAATCCTATATCGTATCCTCTATCCTATCCTATCCTCTATCGTATCCTATCCTCTATCCTATCCTATCCTCTATCCTATACTATCCTCTATCCTATCCTATCCTGTATCCTATCCTATCCTCTATATTATCCTATCCTCTATTCTATCCTATCCTCTATCCTATCCTCAATCCTATCCTCTATCCTATCCTATCCTCTATCCTATCCTATCCTCTATCCTATCCTCTATCCTATCCTCTATCCTATCCTATCCTCTATCCTATCCTATCCTTTATCCTATCCTATCCTCTATTCTATCCTATCCTCTATCCTATACTATCCTCTATCCTATCCTATCCTCTATCCTATCCTATCCTCTATCCTATCCTCTATCGTATCCTATCCTCTATCCTATCCTATCCTCCATCCTATCCTATCCTCTATCCTATCCTATCCTCTATCCTATCCTATCCTCTATCCAATTGTATCCTCTATCCTATCCTATCCTCTATCCCTCCTTATTCTCTATCCTATCCTATCTTGTATCCTATCCTCTATCCTATCCTATCCTCTATCCTATCCTATCCTATCCTATCCTGTACCCTATCCTATCCTCTATCCTATCCTATCCTATCCTATCCTATCCTGTACCCTATCCTATCCTCTATCCTATCCTATCCTCTATGCTATCCTATCCTCTATCCTATCCTATCCTCTATCCTGTCCTATACTCTATCCTATTCTTTCCTCTATTATATTCTATCATCTAACCCGTCCTGTCCTCAATCCTATCCTATACTGTATTATATACTATCCTCTATCCTATCCTATCCTCTATGCTATCCTGTATCCTATCCGCTATCCTATCCTCTATCCTATCCTCTATCCTATCCTATCCTCTATCCTATCCTATCCTTTATCCTATCCTATCCTCTATCCTATCCTATCCTCTATCCTATCCAATCCTATATCCTATCCAATCCTATATCCTATCCTCTATCATATCCTATCCTCTATCCTATCCTATCCTCTATTCTATCCTATCCTCTATCCTATCCTCTATCCTATCCTATCCTCTATCCTATCCTATCCTCTATCCTATCCTATCCTCTATCCTATCCTATCCTGTATCCTATCCTATCCTCTATATTATCCTATCCTCTATTCTATCCTATCCTCTATCCTATCCTCAATCCTATCCTCTATCCTATCCTATCCTCTATCCTATCCTATCCTTTATCCTATCCTCTATCCTATCCGCTATCCTATCCTCTATCCTATCCTCTATCCTATCCTATCCTCTATCCTATCCTATCCTTTATCCTATCCTATCCTCTATTCTATCCTATCCTCTATCCTATACTATCCTCTATCCTATCCTATCCTCTATCCTATACTATCCTCTATCCTATCCTATCCTCTATCCTATCCTCTATCGTATCCTATCCTCTATCCTATCCTATCCTCCATCCTATCCTTTCCTCTATCCTATCCTATCCTCTATCCTATCCTTTCCTCTATCCTATCCTATCCTCTATCCTATCCTATCCTCTATCCTATCCTATCCTCTATCCGATCCTCTATCCGATCCTATCCTGTATCCTATCCTATCCTCTATCAGATCCTCTATCCTATCCTATCAGCTATCGTATCCTCTATCGTATCCTATCCTCTATCCTATCATATCCTCTATCCTATCCTATCCTCTATCCTATCCTATCCTCTATCCGATATTCTATCCTATCCTATCCTCTATCCTATCCTATCCTCTATCCTATCCTATCCTCTATCCTATCCTTTCCTCAATCCTATTATATCCTCTATCCTATCCTATCCTCCATCCTATCCTATCCTCTATCCTATCCTATCCTCTATCGTATCCTATCCTCTATCCTATCCTATCCTCTATCCCTCCTTATTCTCTATCCTATCCTATCTTGTATCCTATCCTCTATCCTATCCTATCCTCTATCCTATCCTATCCTCTATCCTATCCTATCCTCTATCCTATCCTATCCTCTATCCTATCCTATCCTCTATCCTATCCTATCCTCTATCCTATCCTATCCTCTATCCTATCCTATCCTCTATCCTATCCTATCCTCTATCCTATCCTATCCTCTATCCTATCCTATCCTCTATCCTATCCTATCCTCTATCCTATCCTATCCTCTATCCTATCCTATCCTATCCTCTATCCTATCCTATCCTGTACCCTATCCTATCCTCTATCCTATCCTATCCTCTATGCTATCATATCCTCTATCCTATCCTATCCTCTATCCTGTCCTATACTCTATCCTATCCTTTCCTCTATCCTATCCTCTATCCTATCCTATCCTCTATCCTATCCTATCCTCTATCCTATCCTTTCCTCAATCCTATTATATCCTCTATCCTATCCTATCCTCCATCCTATCCTATCCTCTATCCTATCCTATCCTCTATCGTATCCTATCCTCTATCCTATCCTATCATCTATCCAATTGTATCCTCTATCCCTCCTTATTCTCTATCCTATCCTATCTTGTATCCTATCCTCTATCCTATCCTATCCTCTATCCTATCCTCTATCCTATCCTATCCTCTATCCTATCCTATTCTCTATCCTATTAGATTCTCTATCCTATCCAATCCTCTATCCTATCCTCTATCCTATCCTCTATCCTGTCCTATACTCTATCCTATCCTTTCCTCTATCATATCCTCTATCCTATCCTATCCTCAATCCTATCCTATCCTCTATCCTCTATTCTATCCTATCCTCTATCCTATACTATCCTCTATCCTATCCTATCCTCTATCCAATCCTATCCTCTATCCTATCCTCTATCGTATCCTATCCTCTATCCTATCCTATCCTCCATCCTATCCTTTCCTCTATCCTATCCTATCCTCAATCCTATTATATCCTCTATCCTATCCTGTCCTCTATCCTATCCTATCCTCTATCCTATCCTATCCTCTATCCTATCCTATCCTCTATCCGATCCTCTATCCTATCCTATCCTATATCCTATCCTATCCTCTATCAGATGCTCTATCCTATCCTATCCTCTATCCTATCCTCTATCCTATCCTATCCTCTATCCTATCCTATCCTCTATCCTATCCTATCCTCTATCCTATCCTATCCTCTATCCTATCCTATCCTCTATCCTATCCTTTCCTCAATCCTATTATATCCTCTATCCTATCCTATACTCCATCCTATCCTATCCTCTATCCTATCCTATCCTCTATCCTATCCTATCCTCTATCCCTCCTTATTCTCTATCCTATCCTATCTTGTATCCTATCCTCTATCCTATCCTATCCTCTATCCTATCCTATCCTCTATCCTATCCTATC
The DNA here is from genome assembly GCF_050948215.1 of Halictus rubicundus. Classification (NCBI taxonomy): domain Eukaryota; kingdom Metazoa; phylum Arthropoda; class Insecta; order Hymenoptera; family Halictidae; genus Halictus; species Halictus rubicundus. Next base: position 461,897 of record NW_027488745.1, on the reverse strand, counting down.
CTCTATCCTATCCTATCCTCTATCCTATCCTATCCTCTATCCTATCCTATCCTCTATCCTATCCTATCCTCTATCCTATCCTATCCTCTATCCTATCCTATCCTCTATCCTATCCTATCCTCTATCCTATCCTATCCTCTATCCTATCCTATCCTATCCTCTATCCTATCCTATCCTGTACCCTATCCTATCCTCTATCCTATCCTATCCTCTATGCTATCATATCCTCTATCCTATCCTATCCTCTATCCTGTCCTATACTCTATCCTATCCTTTCCTCTATCCTATCCTATCATCTGACCCGTCCTGTCCTCAATCCTATCCTATACTGTATTATATACTATCCTCTATCCTATCCTATCATCTATGCTATCCTGTATCCTATCCGCTATCCTATCCTCTATCCTATCCTCTATCCTATCCTATCCTATCCTCTATCCTATCCTCTATCCTAACCGCTATCCTATCCTCTATCCTATCCTCTATCCTATCCTATCCTCTATCCTATCCTATCCTCTATCCTATCCTATCCTCTATCCTATACTATCCTCTATCCTATCCTATCCTCTATCCTATCCTATCCTCTATATTATCCTATCCTCTATTCTATCCTATCCTCTATCCTATCCTCTATCCTATCCTATCCTCTATCCTATCCTATCCTCTATCCTATCCTATTCTATATCCTATTAGATTCTCTATCCTATCCAATCCTCTATACTATCCTCTATCCTATCCTCTATCCTATCCTATCCTCAATCCTATCCTATCCTCTATCCTCTATTCTATCCTATCCTCTATCCTATACTATCCTCTATCCTATCCTATCCTCTATCCTATCCTATCCTCTATCCTATCCCCTATCGTATCCTATCCTCTATCCTATCCTATCCTCCATCCTATCCTTTCCTCTATCCTATCCTATCCTCTATCCTATCCTATCCTCTATCCGATCCTCTATCCTATCCTATCCTCTATCCTATTCTATCCTCTATCCTATCCTACCCTCTATCCTATCCTCTATCCTGTCCTCTATCCTATCCTATCCTCTATCCTATCCTATCCTCTATCCTATCCTATCCTCTCTCCTATCCTATCCTCTTTCCTATACTATCCTCTATCCTATCCTATCCTCTATCCTATCCTATCGTCTATCCTATTCTATCCTCTATCCGATCCTCTATCCTATTCTATCCACTATCCTATCCTATCCTCGATCCTATCCTATCCTCTATCCCATTCTACCCTCTATCCTATCCTATCCTCTATCCTATCCTATCCCCTATCCTATCCTATCCTCTATGCTATCCTCTATCCTATCCGCTATCCTATCCTCTATCCTATCCTCTATCCTATCCTATCCTATCCTCTATGATATCCTATCCTCTATCCTATCCTTTCCTCTATCCTAATCTATACTCTATCCTATCCTATCCTCTATCCTATCCTCTATCCTATCCTCTATCCTATCCTCTATCCTATCCTCTATCCTATCCTCTATCCTATCCTATCCTCTATCCTATCCTATATCCCATCCTCTATCCTACCCTCTATCCTATACTCTACCCTATCCTATCCTCCATCCTATCCTATCCTCTATTCTATCCTATCCTCTAACCTATCCTATCCTCTATCCTATCCTATCCTCTATGATATCCTATCCTCTACCCTATCCTATCCTCTATCCTATCCTATCCTCTATCCTATCCTCTATCGTATCCTATCCTCTATCCTATCCTATCCTCCATCCTATCCTTTCCTCTATCCTATCCTATCCTCTATCCTATCCTGTCCTCTATCCTATCCTATCCTCTATCCTATCCTATCCTCTATCCTATCCTATCCTTTATCCTATCCTATCCTCTATTCTATCCTATGCTCTATCCTATACTATCCTCTATCCTATCCTATCCTCTATCCTATCCTCTATCGTATCCTATACTCTATCCTATCCTATCCTCCATCCTATCCTTTCCTCTATCCTATCCTATCCTCTATCCTATCCTGTCCTCTATCCTATCCTATCCTCTATCCTATCCTATCCTCTATCCTATCCTATCCCCTATCCGATCCTCTATCCTATCCTATCCTGTATCCTATCCTATCCTCTATCAGATCCTCTATCCTATCCTATCGTCTATCCTATCCTCTATCGTATCCTATCCTATATCCTATCATATCCTCTATCCTATCCTATCCTCTAACCTATCCTATCCTCTATCCGATCCTCTATCCTATCCTATCCTCTATCCTATCCTATCATTTATCCTATCCTATCCTCTATCCTATCCTCTATCCTATCCTCTATCCTATCCTATCCTCTATCCTATCCTATCCTCTATCCTATACTATCCTCTATCCTATCCTATCCTCTATCCTATCCTATCCTCTATCCTATCCTATCCTCTATATTATCCTATCCTCTATCCTATCCTCTATCCTATCCTATCATCTATCCTATCCTATTCTCTATCCTATTAGATTCTCTATCCTATCCAATCCTCTATCCTATCCTCTATCCTATCCTCTATCCTATCGTATCCTCAATCCTATCCTCTATCCTATCCTATCCTCAATCCTATCCTATCCTCTATCCTATCCTCTATCCTATCCGCTATCCTATCCTCAATCCTATCCTCTATCCTATCCTATCCTCTATCCTATCCTATCCTTTATCCTATCCTCTATCCTATCCGCTATCCTATCCTCTATCCTATCCTGTATCCTATCCTATCCTCTATCCTATCCTCTATCCTATCCTCTATCCTATCCTATCCTCTATCCTATCCTATCCTTTATCCTATCCTATCCTCTATTCTATCCTATCCTCTATCCTATACTATCCTCTATCCTATCCTATCCTCTATCCTATACTATCCTCTATCCTATCCTATCCTCTATCCTATCCTCTATCGTATCCTATCCTCTATCCTATCCTATCCTCCATCCTATCCTTTCCTCTATCCTATCCTATCCTCTATCCTATCCTGTCCTCTATCCTATCCTATCCTCTATCCTATCCTATCCTCTATCCTCTCCTATCCTCTATCCGATCCTCTATCCGATCCTATCCTGTATCCTATCCTATCCTCTATCCTATCCTATCCTCTATTCTATCCTATCCTCTAACCTATCCTATCCTCTATCCTATCCTATCCTCTATGATATCCTATCCTCTATCGTATCCTATCCTCTATCCTATCCTATCCTCCATCCTATCCTTTCCTCTATCCTATCCTATCCTCTATCCTATCCTGTCCTCTATCCTATCCTATCCTCTATCCTATCCTATCCTATATCCTATCCTATCCTCTATCAGATCCTCTATCCTATCCTATCCTCTATCCTATCCTCTATCCTATCCTATCCTCTATCCTATCCTATCCTCTATCCTATCCTATCCTCTATCCTATCCTATCCTCTATCCTATCCTATCCTCTATCCTATCCTATCCTCTATGCTATCATATCCTCTATCCTATCCTATCCTCTATCCTGTCCTATACTCTATCCTATCCTTTCCTCTATCCTATCCTATCATCTGACCCGTCCTGTCCTCAATCCTATCCTATACTGTATTATATACTATCCTCTATCCTATCCTATCATCTATGCTATCCTGTATCCTATCCGCTATCCTATCCTCTATCCTATCCTCTATCCTATCCTATCCTATCCTCTATCCTATCCTCTATCCTAACCGCTATCCTATCCTCTATCCTATCCTCTATCCTATCCTATCCTCTATCCTATCCTATCCTCTATCCTATCCTATCCTCTATATTATCCTATCCTCTATTCTATCCTATCCTCTATCCTATCCTCTATCCTATCCTATCCTCTATCCTATCCTATCCTCTATCCTATCCTATTCTATATCCTATTAGATTCTCTATCCTATCCAATCCTCTATACTATCCTCTATCCTATCCTCTATCCTATACTATCCTCTATCCTATCCTATCCTCTATCCTATCCTATCCTCTATATTATCCTATCCTCTATTCTATCCTATCCTCTATCCTATCCTCTATCCTATCCTATCCTCTATCCTATCCTATCCTCTATCCTATCCTATTCTATATCCTATTAGATTCTCTATCCTATCCAATCCTCTATACTATCCTCTATCCTATCCTCTATCCTATCCTATCCTCAATCCTATCCTATCCTCTATCCTCTATTCTATCCTATCCTCTATCCTATACTATCCTCTATCCTATCCTATCCTCTATCCTATCCTATCCTCTATCCTATCCCCTATCGTATCCTATCCTCTATCCTATCCTATCCTCCATCCTATCCTTTCCTCTATCCTATCCTATCCTCTATCCTATCCTATCCTCTATCCGATCCTCTATCCTATCCTATCCTCTATCCTATTCTATCCTCTATCCTATCCTACCCTCTATCCTATCCTCTATCCTGTCCTCTATCCTATCCTATCCTCTATCCTATCCTATCCTCTATCCTATCCTATCCTCTCTCCTATCCTATCCTCTTTCCTATACTATCCTCTATCCTATCCTATCCTCTATCCTATCCTATCGTCTATCCTATTCTATCCTCTATCCGATCCTCTATCCTATTCTATCCACTATCCTATCCTATCCTCGATCCTATCCTATCCTCTATCCCATTCTACCCTCTATCCTATCCTATCCTCTATCCTATCCTATCCCCTATCCTATCCTATCCTCTATGCTATCCTCTATCCTATCCGCTATCCTATCCTCTATCCTATCCTCTATCCTATCCTATCCTATCCTCTATGATATCCTATCCTCTATCCTATCCTTTCCTCTATCCTAATCTATACTCTATCCTATCCTATCCTCTATCCTATCCTCTATCCTATCCTATCCTCTAACCTATCCTATCCTCTATCCGATCCTCTATCCTATCCTATCCTCTATCCTATCCTATCCTCTATCCTATCCTATCCCCTATCCGATCCTCTATCCTATCCTATCCTGTATCCTATCCTATCCTCTATCAGATCCTCTATCCTATCCTATCGTCTATCCTATCCTCTATCGTATCCTATCCTATATCCTATCATATCCTCTATCCTATCCTATCCTCTAACCTATCCTATCCTCTATCCGATCCTCTATCCGATCCTATCCTGTATCCTATCCTATCCTCTATCCTATCCTATCCTCTATTCTATCCTATCCTCTAACCTATCCTATCCTCTATCCTATCCTATCCTCTATGATATCCTATCCTCTATCGTATCCTATCCTCTATCCTATCCTATCCTCCATCCTATCCTTTCCTCTATCCTATCCTATCCTCTATCCTATCCTGTCCTCTATCCTATCCTATCCTCTATCCTATCCTATCCTATATCCTATCCTATCCTCTATCAGATCCTCTATCCTATCCTATCCTCTATCCTATCCTCTATCCTATCCTATCCTCTATCCTATCCTATCCTCTATCCTATCCTATCCTCTATCCTATCCTATCCTCTATCCTATCCTATCCTCTATCCTATCCTATCCTCTATGCTATCATATCCTCTATCCTATCCTATCCTCTATCCTGTCCTATACTCTATCCTATCCTTTCCTCTATCCTATCCTATCATCTGACCCGTCCTGTCCTCAATCCTATCCTATACTGTATTATATACTATCCTCTATCCTATCCTATCATCTATGCTATCCTGTATCCTATCCGCTATCCTATCCTCTATCCTATCCTCTATCCTATCCTATCCTATCCTCTATCCTATCCTCTATCCTAACCGCTATCCTATCCTCTATCCTATCCTCTATCCTATCCTATCCTCTATCCTATCCTATCCTCTATCCTATCCTATCCTCTATCCTATACTATCCTCTATCCTATCCTATCCTCTATCCTATCCTATCCTCTATATTATCCTATCCTCTATTCTATCCTATCCTCTATCCTATCCTCTATCCTATCCTATCCTCTATCCTATCCTATCCTCTATCCTATCCTATTCTATATCCTATTAGATTCTCTATCCTATCCAATCCTCTATACTATCCTCTATTCTATCCTCTATCCTATCCTATCCTCAATCCTATCCTATCCTCTATCCTCTATTCTATCCTATCCTCTATCCTATACTATCCTCTATCCTATCCTATCCTCTATCCTATCCTATCCTCTATCCTATCCCCTATCGTATCCTATCCTCTATCCTATCCTATCCTCCATCCTATCCTTTCCTCTATCCTATCCTATCCTCTATCCTATCCTATCCTCTATCCGATCCTCTATCCTATCCTATTCTCTATCCTATTCTATCCTCTATCCTATCCTACCCTCTATCCTATCCTCTATCCTGTCCTCTATCCTATCCTATCCTCTATCCTATCCTATCCTCTATCCTATCCTATCCTCTCTCCTATCCTATCCTCTTTCCTATACTATCCTCTATCCTATCCTATCCTCTATCCTATCCTATCGTCTATCCTATTCTATCCTCTATCCGATCCTCTATCCTATTCTATCCACTATCCTATCCTATCCTCGATCCTATCCTATCCTCTATCCCATTCTACCCTCTATCCTATCCTATCCTCTATCCTATCCTATCCCCTATCCTATCCTATCCTCTATGCTATCCTCTATCCTATCCGCTATCCTATCCTCTATCCTATCCTCTATCCTATCCTATCGTATCCTCTATGATATCCTATCCTCTATCCTATCCTTTCCTCTATCCTAATCTATACTCTATCCTATCCTATCCTCTATCCTATCCTCTATCCTATCCTCTATCCTATCCTCTATCCTATCCTCTATCCTATCCTCTATCCTATCCTATCCTCTATCCTATCCTATATCCCATCCTCTATCCTACCCTCTATCCTATACTCTACCCTATCCTATCCTCCATCCTATCCTATCCTCTATTCTATCCTATCCTCTAACCTATCCTATCCTCTATCCTATCCTATCCTCTATGATATCCTATCCTCTACCCTATCCTATCCTCTATCCTATCCTATCCTCTATCCTATCCTCTATCGTATCCTATCCTCTATCCTATCCTATCCTCCATCCTATCCTTTCCTCTATCCTATCCTATCCTCTATCCTATCCTGTCCTCTATCCTATCCTATCCTCTATCCTATCCTATCCTCTATCCTATCCTATCCTTTATCCTATCCTATCCTCTATTCTATCCTATGCTCTATCCTATACTATCCTCTATCCTATCCTATCCTCTATCCTATCCTCTATCGTATCCTATACTCTATCCTATCCTATCCTCCATCCTATCCTTTCCTCTATCCTATCCTATCCTCTATCCTATCCTGTCCTCTATCCTATCCTATCCTCTATCCTATCCTATCCTCTATCCTATCCTATCCCCTATCCGATCCTCTATCCTATCCTATCCTGTATCCTATCCTATCCTCTATCAGATCCTCTATCCTATCCTATCGTCTATCCTATCCTCTATCGTATCCTATCCTATATCCTATCATATCCTCTATCCTATCCTATCCTCTAACCTATCCTATCCTCTATCCGATCCTCTATCCTATCCTATCCTCTATCCTATCCTATCATTTATCCTATCCTATCCTCTATCCTATCCTCTATCCTATCCTCTATCCTATCCTATCCTCTATCCTATCCTATCCTCTATCCTATACTATCCTCTATCCTATCCTATCCTCTATCCTATCCTATCCTCTATCCTATCCTATCCTCTATATTATCCTATCCTCTATCCTATCCTCTATCCTATCCTATCATCTATCTTATCCTATTCTCTATCCTATTAGATTCTCTATCCTATCCAATCCTCTATCCTATCCTCTATCCTATCCTCTATCCTATCGTATCCTCAATCCTATCCTCTATCCTATCCTATCCTCAATCCTATCCTATCCTCTATCCTATCCTCTATCCTATCCGCTATCCTATCCTCAATCCTATCCTCTATCCTATCCTATCCTCTATCCTATCCTATCCTTTATCCTATCCTCTATCCTATCCGCTATCCTATCCTCTACCCTATCCTGTATCCTATCCTATCCTCTATCCTATCCTCTATCCTATCCTCTATCCTATCCTATCCTCTATCCTATCCTATCCTTTATCCTATCCTATCCTCTATTCTATCCTATCCTCTATCCTATACTATCCTCTATCCTATCCTATCCTCTATCCTATACTATCCTCTATCCTATCCTATCCTCTATCCTATCCTCTATCGTATCCTATCCTCTATCCTATCCTATCCTCCATCCTATCCTTTCCTCTATCCTATCCTATCCTCTATCCTATCCTGTCCTCTATCCTATCCTATCCTCTATCCTATCCTGTCCTCTATCCTATCCTATCCTCTATCCTATCCTATCCTCTATCCTATCCTATCCCCTATCCGATCCTCTATCCTATCCTATCCTGTATCCTATCCTATCCTCTATCCTCTATTCTATCCTATCCTCTATCCTATACTATCCTCTATCCTATCCTATCCTCTATCCTATCCTATCCTCTATCCTATCCTCTATCGTATCCTATCCTCTATCCTATCCTATCCTCCATCCTATCCTTTCCTCTATCCTATCCTATCCTCTATCCTATCCTGTCCTCTATCCTATCCTATCCTCTATCCTATCCTATCCTCTATCCTATCCTATCCTCTATCCTATCCTATCATCTATCCTATCCTTTCCTCAATCCTATTATATCCTCTATCCTATCCTATCCTCCATCCTATCCTATCCTCTATCCTATCCTATCCTCTATCCTATCCTATCCTCTATCCTATCCTGTCCTCTATCCTATCCTATCCCCTATCCTATCCTATCCTCTATCCTATCCTATCCTTTATCCTATCCTATCCTCTATTCTATCCTATCCTCTATCCTATACTATCCTCTATCCTATCCTATCCTCTATCCTATCCTATCCTCTATCCTATCCTATCCTCTATCCTATCCTATCCTCTATCCTATCCTATCCTCTATCCTATCCTTTCCTCTATCCTAATCTACCCTCTATCCTATCCTATCCTCTATCCTATCCAATATCCTATCCTCTATCCTATCCTCTATCCTATCCTCTATCCTATCCTCTATCCTATCCTCTATCCTATCCTATCCTCTATCCTATCCTATATCCCATCCTCTATCCAACCCTCTATCCTATACTCTACCCTATCCTATCCTCTATCCTATCCTATCCTCTATCCTATCCTTTCCTCAATCCTATTATATCCTCTATCCTATCCTATCCTCTATCCTATCCTATCCTCTATCCTATCCTATCCTCTATCCTATCCTATCCTCTATCCTATCCTATCCTCTATCCTATCCTATCCTCTATCCTATCCTTTCCTCAATCCTATTATATCCTCTATCCTATCCTATCCTCTATCCTATCCTATCCTCTATCCTATCCTATCCTCTATCCTATCCTATCCTCTATCCTATCCTATCCTCTATCCTATCCTATCCTCTATCCTATCCTATCCTCTATCCTATCCTATCCTCTATCCTATCCTATCCTCTATCCTATCCTATCCTCTATCCTATCCTATCCTCTATCCTATCCTATCCTCTATCCTATCCTATCCTCTATCCTATCCTATCCTCTATCCTATCCTCTATCCTATCCTATCCTCTATCCTATCCTATCCTCTATCCTATACTATCCTCTATCCTATCCTATCCTCTATCCTATCCTATCCTCTATCCTATCCTATCCTCTATATTATCCTATCCTCTATTCTATCCTATCCTCTATCCTATCCTATCCTCTATGATATCCTATCCTCTATCCTATCCTTTATCATATCCAATCCTCTATCCTATCCTATCCTCTATCCTATCCTATCCTCTATCCTATCCTATCCTCTATCCTATCCTATCCTCTATCCTATCCTTTCCTCTATCCTAATCTACCCTCTATCCTATCCTATCCTCTATCCTATCCAATATCCTATCCTCTATCCTATCCTCTATCCTATCCTCTATCCTATCCTCTATCCTATCCTCTATCCTATCCTATCCTCTATCCTATCCTATATCCCATCCTCTATCCAACCCTCTATCCTATACTCTACCCTATCCTATCCTCCATCCTATCCTATCCTCTAGTCTATCCTATCCTCTAACCTATCCTATCCTGTATCCTATCCTATCCTCTATGATATCCTATCCTCTATCCTATCCTATCCTCTATCCTATCCTATCCTCTATCCTATCCTCTATCGTATCCTATCCTCTATCCTATTCTATCCTCCATCCTATCCTTTCCTCTATCCTATCCTATCCTCTATCCTATCCTGTCCTCTATCCTATCCTATCCCCTATCCTATCCTATCCTCTATCCTATCCTATCCTTTATCCTATCCTATCCTCTATTCTATCCTATCCTCTATCCTATACTATCCTCTATCCTATCCTATCCTCTATCCTATCCTATCCTCTATCCTATCCTATCCTCTATCCTATCCTATCCTCTATCCTATCCTCTATCCTATCCTCCATCCTATCCTCTATCCTATCCTCTATCCTATCCTATCCTCTATCCTATCCTCTATCCTATCCTATCCTCTATCCTATCCTCTATCCTAGCCTCTATCCTATCCTATCATCTATCCTATCCTATCCTCTATCCTATCCTATCCTCTATCCTATCCTATCCTCCATCCTATCCTTTCCTCTATCCTATCCTATCCTCTATCCTATCCTGTCCTCTATCCTATCCTATCCTCTATCCTATCCTATCCTCTATCCTATCCTATCCTCTATCTGATCCTCTATCCTATCCTATCCTATCCTGTATCCTATCCTATCCTCTTTCAGATCCTCTATCCTATCCTCTATCCTATCATATCCTCTATTCTATCCTATCCTCTATCCTATCCTATCCTCTATCCGATCCTCTATCCTATCCTATCCTCTATCCTATTCTATCCTCTATCCTATCCTATCCTCTACCCTATCCTCTATCCTATCCTCTATCCTATCCTCTATCCTATCCTATCCTCTATCCTATCCTATCCTCTATCCTATCCTATCCTCTATCCTATCTTTTCCTCAATCCTATTATATCCTCTATCCTATCCTATCCTCCATCCTATCCTATCCTCTATCCTATCCTATCCTCTATCCAATTGTATCCTCTATCCTATCCTATCCTCTATCCCTCCTTAAGGTCGCCCCAAACAAGACGGGCAAGATGCCGAAGTTGTTTGGGCTGCCAGATTCAAGAACACGGGCTAGAAATTTGCCGGTCAGGAATTGGTCTTCGTGCTCGAAATCTTTCCGGGGTCGCCCCGACGTCGTTGGGGCCATAACTTTGAACGTCCAGATGGCCTTTCGAGAGCACGTTGACACGTTCCCTGCTGTGCATAGCACAAAAAAAATGTTTTTAGGGGCTCCACAGCTCCTTAGGTAAACTATCGGTATCTCTCCTCTACAACATCATGGGGATAAGAATTGTGCCTGTCGCTTGGTGAAACAGCATCACACATCCTTATGTTATACGTGAATTACACAATTTTTTTAAGGAAATATCCAAATTAGGAAGTGGGTCATTCCATGTGAATTAAATCTTTTTTTGGGGACCATGTTTCGAATTTGGATGAAACTGAAAGATTGAGCCATCATTTTGTAATCTTCGAAATTGTTTAAAGGATACGGACCATCAAAGTTTGCTATTTGGGATGAGTTTTACGAAAACTGCCTACACAACACATTTTATACCACAGATAAAAGACATAAAAACAAAAAGATAAAAACAAAGATAAAAAACATTTTCTTTTTTTAATCATCATCGCAAGAGACTGTTCTTTTTAAATAATTCATCATTTTATATTCGAATGTGATTACTTAATGCAAAAATATTACTAATATCTTTGTTTTGCAAATTTTACCATCGGTTGAAGTGTTAAAAAATTTGAAAAAATATGTTAACAATTTTCATAATAAAATTTATTTTTAAAAACTAACAAATTAAAAACGAAATTAATGATAAATGAATGTTATTCGCTATCCGACTCATTCTCAGTACTTTCAATGTGATCTCTGTTCACGTTCTTCCAAACAATCTGGATCTATCTTTACATTCTTATTATTTTCGGATAGGTACGAAACGTATAGTAAAAGCAAATTAAGAATAAATAAAAATAATTGACATATTATTATTGCAAAATTGTTTATGCATAGAAATTATTATTATGATTATTAATAACAATTTCCATTCTCATATACATACGCATTTAGTGTCATACGCATTCTATGCAAAAGGAATGTATTTAATATCGTGATATACACGAATATTGAATTTTTCCAGTAAATTCTGCACCGTGACTGCGTCCGTATCCGCAGAGATTTCTAACGCTGCTCCATCTTGTCTGTGGGTTGCCCGTGGGCAACACGCTCCAGTAAGTAAACAGGGAGTAAACAGTTCTGCGGTTTTCGGCACTTGGCCTTTGTTGCGAGGACCGTCGAGCGCCTCTCAAGTGGCCTGTCAGTTCGCTCGGTCCTTATGGACAGCGACTTCGGCCGTTCGAACAACTTCGGCATCTTGCCCGTCTTGTTTGGGCGGACCTTTATTCTCTATCCTATCCTATCTTGTATCCTATCCTCTATCCTATCCTATCCTCTATCCTATCCTATCCTATCCTCTATCCTATCCTATCCTGTACCCTATCGTATGCTCTATCCTATCCTATCCTCTATGCTATCCTTTCCTCTATCCTATCCTATCCTCAATCCTATCCTATCCTCTATCCTATCCTATCCTCTATCCTATCCTATCCTCTTTCCTATCATATCCTCAATCCTATCCTATCCTCTTTCCTATCCTATCCTCTACCCTATCCTATCCTCTATCCTATCCTATCGTCTATCCTATCCTATCGTCTATCCTATCCTATCCCCTATCCGATCCTCTATCCTATCCTATCCTCTATCCTATCCTATCCTCTATCCTATCCTATCCTCTATCCTATCCTCAATCCTATCCTATCCTCTATCCTATCCTATCCTCTATCCTATCCTATCCTCTATCCTATCCTATCCTATCCTTTATCCTATCCTATCCTCTATCCTATCCTATCCTATCCTTTATCCTATCCTATCCTCTATCCTATCCTATCCTGTATCCTATCCTCAATCCTATCCTATCCTCTATCCTATCCTATCCTCTATCCTATCCTATCCTCTTTCCTATCCTATCCTCTATCCTAGCCTCTATCCTATCCTATCATCTATCCTATCCTATCCTATCCTTTATCCTATCCTATCCTCTATCCTATCCTATCCTCTATCCTATATTATCCTCTACCTTATCCTATCCTCTATCCTATCCAATTACCTATCCTACCTTTCCTCTATTACCTTTCCTCTATCCTATCCTATCCTCTATCGTATCCTATCCTCAATCCTATCCTATCCTCTATCCTATCCTATCCTCTATCCTATCCTATCCTCTATCCTATCCGATCCTCTATCCTATCCTATCCTCTATCCTATCCGCTATCCTATCCTCTATCCTATCCTCTATCCTATCCTATCCTCTATCCTATCCTATCCTCTATCCTATCCTATCCTCTATCCTATCCTATCCTCTATCCTATCCTATCCTCTATCCTATCCTATCCTCTATCCTATCCTCTATCCTAACCGCTATCCTATCCTCTATCCTATCCTCTATCCTATCCTATCCTCTATCCTATCCTATCCTCTATCCTATCCTCAATCCTAGCCTCTATCCTATCCTATCATCTATCCTATCCTATCCTCCATCCTATCCTTTCCTCTATCCTATCCTATCCTCTATTCTATCCTATCCTCTATCCTATACTATCCTCTATCCTATCCTATCCTCTATCCTATCCGATCCTCTATCCTATCCTATCCTCTATCCTATCCGCTATCCTATCCTCTATCCTATCCTCTATCCTATCCTATCCTCTATCCTATCCTATCCTCTATCCTATCCTCTATCCTAACCGCTATCCTATCCTCTATCCTATCCTCTATCCTATCCTATCCTCTATCCTATCCTATCCTCTATCCTATCCTATCCTCTATCCTATCCTATCCTCTATCCTATCCTATCCTCTATCCTATCCTATCCTCTATCCTATCCTCAATCCTAGCCTCTATCCTATCCTATCATCTATCCTATCCTATCCTCTATCCTATCCTATCCTCTGTCCTATCCTATCTTCTATCCTATCCTCTATCCTATCCTATCCTCTATCCTATCCTATCCTCTATCCTATACTATCCTCTATCCTATCCTATCCTCTATCCTATCCTATCCTCTATCCTATCCTATCCTCTATCCTATCCTATCCTCTATCCTATACTATCCTCTATCCTATCCTATCCTCTATCCTATCCTATCCTCTATCCTATCCTATCCTCTATATTATCCTATCCTCTATTCTATCCTATCCTCTATCCTATCCTATCCTATCCTCTATGATATCCTATCCTCTATCCTATCCTTTATCATATCCAATCCTCTATCCTATCCTATCCTCTATCCTATCCTATCCTCTATCCTATCCTATCCTCTATCCTATCCTATCCTCTATCCTATCCTTTCCTCTATCCTAATCTATCCTCTATCCTATCCTCTATCCTATCCTCTATCCTATCCTCTATCCTATCCTATCCTCTATCCTATCCTATCCTCTATCCTATCCTATCCTCTATCCTATCCTATCCTCTATCCTATCCTATCCTCTATCCTATCTTTTCCTCAATCCTATTATATCCTCTATCCTATCCTATCCTCCATCCTATCCTATCCTCTATCCTATCCTATCCTCTATCCTATCCTATCCTCTATCCAATTGTATCCTCTATCCTATCCTATCCTCTATCCCTCCTTATTCTCTATCCTATCCTATCTTGTATCCTATCCTCTATCCTATCCTATCCTCTATCCTATCCTATCCTGTATCCTATCCTCAATCCTATCCTATCCTCTATCCTATCCTATCCTCTATCCTATCCTATCCTCTTTCCTATCCTATCCTCTATCCTAGCCTCTATCCTATCCTATCATCTATCCTATCCTATCCTATCCTTTATCCTATCCTATCCTCTATCCTATCCTCTATCCTATCCTATCCTATATCCTATATTATCCTCTACCTTATCCTATCCTCTATCCTATCCAATTACCTATCCTACCTTTCCTCTATTACCTTTCCTCTATCCTATCCTATCCTCTATCCGATCCTATCCTCTATCCGATCCTCTATCCTATCCTATCCTCTATCCTATCCTATCCTGTATCCTATCCTCAATCCTATCCTATCCTCTATCCTATCCTATCCTCTATCCTATCCTATCCTCTATTGTATCCTATCCTCCATCCTATCCTTTCCTCTATCCTATCCTATCCTCTATCCTATCCTGTCCTCTATCCTATCCTATCCTCTATCCTATCCTATCCTCTATCCTATCCTATCCTCTATCTGATCCTCTATCCTATCCTATCCTGTATCCTATCCTATCCTCTATCAGATCCTCTATCCTATCGTATCATCTATCCTATCCTCTATCCTATCATATCCTCTATCCTATCCTATCCTCTATCCTATCGTATCCTCTATCCGATCCTCTATGCTATCCTATCCTCTATCCTATTCTATCCTCTATCCTATCCTATCCTCTACCCTATCCTCTATCCTATCCTCTATCCTATCCTCTATCCTATCCTATCCTCTATCCTATCCTATCCTCTATCCTATCCTATCCTATCCTCTATCCTATCCTATCCTGTACCCTATCGTATGCTCTATCCTATCCTATCCTCTATCCTATCCTATCCTGTATCCTATCCTCAATCCTATCCTATCCTCTATCCTATCCTATCCTCTATCCTATCCTATCCTCTATCCTATCCTATCCTCCATCCTATCCTTTCCTCTATCCTATCCTATCCTCTATCCTATCCTGTCCTCTATCCTATCCTATCCTCTATCCTATCCTATCCTCTATCCGATCCTCTATGCTATCCTATCCTCTATCCTATTCTATCCTCTATCCTATCCTATCCTCTACCCTATCCTCTATCCTATCCTCTATCCTATCCTCTATCCTATCCTATCCTCTATCCTATCCTATCCTCTATCCTATCCTATCCTATCCTCTATCCTATCCTATCCTGTACCCTATCGTATGCTCTATCCTATCCTATCCTCTATCCTATCCTATCCTGTATCCTATCCTCAATCCTATCCTATCCTCTATCCTATCCTATCCTCTATCCTATCCTATCCTCTATCCTATCCTATCCTCCATCCTATCCTTTCCTCTATCCTATCCTATCCTCTATCCTATCCTGTCCTCTATCCTATCCTATCCTCTATCCTATCCTATCCTCTATCCTATCCTATCCTCTATCTGATCCTCTATCCTATCCTATCCTGTAGCCTATCCTATCCTCTATCAGATCCTCTATCCTATCGTATCATCTATCCTATCCTCTATCCTATCATATCCTCTATCCTATCCTATCCTCTATCCTATCGTATCCTCTATCCGATCCTCTATGCTATCCTATCCTCTATCCTATTCTATCCTCTATCCTATCCTATCCTCTACCCTATCCTCTATCCTATCCTCTATCCTATCCTCTATCCTATCCTATCCTCTATCCTATCCTATCCTCTATCCTATCCTATCCTATCCTCTACCCTATCCTATCCTGTACCCTATCGTATGCTCTATCCTATCCTATCCTCTATGCTATCCTTTCCTCTATCCTATCCTATCCTCAATCCTATCCTATCCTCTATCCTATCCTATCCTCTATCCTATCCTATCCTGTATCCTATCCTCAATCCTATCCTATCCTCTATCCTATCCTATCCTCTATCCTATCCTATCCTCTTTCCTATCCTATCCTCTATCGTATCCTATCCTCAATCCTATCCTATCCTCTATCCTATCCTATCCTCTATCCTATCCTATCCTCTTTCCTATCCTATCCTCTATCCTATCCTATCCTCTTTCCTATCCTATCCTCAATCCTATCCTATCCTCTATCCTATCGTCTATCCTATCTTCTACCCTATCCTATCCTGTATCCTATCCTATACTCTATCCTATACTATCCTCTGTACTATCCTATTTTCTATCCTATCCAATCCTCTATCCTATCCTCTATCCTATCCTCTATCGTATCCTCTCCTCTATCGTATCCTATCCTCTATCCTACCCTATCCTCTATCCTATCCTATATCCTATCCGCTATCCTATCCTCTATCCTATCCTCTATCCTATCCTCTATCCTATCGTCTATCCTATCTTCTACCCTATCCTATCCTGTATCCTATCCTATACTCTATCCTATACTATCCTCTGTACTATCCTATTTTCTATCCTATCCTATCCTCCATCCTATCCTATCCTCTATTCTATCCTATCCTCTATCCTATACTATCCTCTATCCTATCCTATCCTCTATCCTATCCTTTCCTCTATCCTATCCTATCCTCTATCCTATCCTGCCCTCTATGCTATCCTATCCTCTATTATATCCTCTATCCTATCCTCTATCGTATCCTCTCCTCTATCGTATCCTATCCTTTATCCTATCCTATTCTCTATCCGATCCTCTATCCTATCCTATCCTCTATCCTATACTATCCTCTATCCGATCCTCTATCCTATCCTATCCTCTATCCTATCCTATCCTCTATCCTATCCTATCCTCTATCCTATCCTCTATCCTATCATCCATCCTATCCTATCCACTTTCCTATCCTTTCCTCTATCCTATCGTGTCCTCCATCCTGCCATATAGCCCATAATATCGTATCCTCTATCCTATCCTATCCTCTATAATATCCTATCCTCTATCCTATCCTATCCTCTATCCTATCCTATCCTCCATCCTATCCTATCCTCTATTCTATCCTATCCTCTATCCTATCCTGTCCTCTATCCTATCCTATCCTCTATCCTATCCTAGCTTCTATTATATAATATACTCTATCCTATCCAATCCTCTATCCTATCCTCTATCCTATCCTCTATAGTATCCTCTCCTCTATCGTATCCTATCCTTTATCCTATCCTATCCTCTATCCGATCCTCTATCCTATCCTATCCTCTATCCTATACTATCCTCTATCCGATCCTCTATCCTATCCTATCCTCTATCCTATCCTATCCTCTATCCTATCCTCTATCCTATCTTCTACCCTATCCTATCCTGTATCCTATCCTATACTCTATCCTATACTATCCTCTGTACTATCCTATTTTCTATCCTATCCTATCCTCCATCCTATCCTATCCTCTATTCTATCCTATCCTCTATCCTATCCTGTCCTCTATCCTATCCTATCCTCTATCCTATCCTATCTTCTATTATATAATATACTCTATCCTATCCAATCCTCTATCCTATCCTCTATCCTATCCTCTATCCTATCCTATCCTATCCTATCCTCTATCCTATCCTATCCTATCCTCTATCCTATCCTATCCTTTATCCTATCCTATCCTCTATTCTATCCTATCCTCTATCCTATACTATCCTCTATCCTATCCTATCCTCTATCCTATCCTATCCTCTATCCTATCCTATCCTCTATATTATCCTATCCTCTATCCTATCCTATCCTCTATCCTATCCTATCCTCTATATTATCCTATCCTCTATCCTATCCTCTATCCTATCCTCTATCCTATCCTCTACCCTATCCTATCCTGTATCCTATCCTATACTCTATCCTATACTATCCTCTGTACTATCCTATTTTCTATCCTATCCTATCCTCCATCCTATCCTATCCTCTATTCTATCCTATCCTCTATCCTATACTATCCTCTATCCTATCCTATCCTCTATCCTATCCTTTCCTCTATCCTATCCTATCCTCTATCCTATCCTGCCCTCTATGCTATCCTATCCTCTATTATATCCTATCCTCTATCCTAGCCTATCCTCTATCCCATCCTATCCTCTATCCGATCCTCTATCCTATCCTATCCTGTATCCTACCCCATCCTCTATCAGATCCTCTATCCTATCCTATCCTCCATCGTATCCTGTCCTCTATCCTATCCTATCCTCTATCCTATCCTATCTTCTATTATGTAATATACTCTATCCTATCCAATCCTCTATCCTATCCTCTATCCTATCCTCTATCGTATCCTCTCCTCTATCGTATCCTATCCTTTATCCTATCCTATTCTCTATCCGATCCTCTATCCTATCCTATCCTCTATCCTATACTATCCTCTATCCGATCCTCTATCCTATCCTATCCTCTATCCTATCCTATCCTCTAACCTATCCTATCCTCTATCCTATCCTATCCTCTAAGATATCCTATCCTCTATCCTATCCTACATCATATCCAATCCTGTGTCGTATCCTCTATCCTATCCTATCCTCTATCCTATCCTTTCCTCAATCCTATTATATCCTCTATCCTATCCTATCCTCTATCCTATCCTATCCTCTATCCTATCCTATCCTCTATCCTATCCTATCCTCTATATTATCCTATACTCTATTCTATCCTATCCTCTATCCTATCCTCTATCCTATCAACTATCCTATCCTCTACCCTATCCTCTGCCCTAACCTCTATCCTATCCTATCCTCCATCCTATCCTATTCTCTATCCTATAATATCCTCTATCCTATCCAATCCTCTATCCTATCCTCTATCCTATCATCCATCCTATCCTATCCACTTTCCTATCCTTTCCTCTATCCTATCGTGTCCTCCATCCTGCCATATAGCCCATAACATCGTATCCTCTATCCTATCCTATCCTCTATAATATCCTATCCTCTATCCTATCCTATCCTCTATCCTATCCTATCCTCTATCCTATCCTATCCTCTATCCTATCCTATCCTCTATAATATCCTATCCTCTATCCTATCCTATCCTCTATCCTATCCTATCCTCCATCCTGTCCTATCCTCTATCCTATCCTATCTTCCATCCTATACTATCCTCTATCCTATCCTATCCTCTATCAGATCCTCTATCCTATCCTATCATCTATCCTATCCTCTATACCATCCTCTATCCTATCCTATCCTCTATCCTATCCTATCCTCTATCCTATCCTATCCTCTATCCTATCCTCAATCCTATCCTATCCTCTATCCTATCCTATCCTCTATCCTATCCTATCCTCTATCCTATCCTATCCTCTTTCCTATCCTATCCTCTATCCTATCCTATCCCCTATCCTATCCTATCCTCTATCCTATCCTATCCTGTATCCTATCCTCTATCCTATCCTCTATCCTATCCTATACTCTATCCTATACTATCCTCTGTCCTATCCTATTTTCTATCCTATCCTATCCTGCATCGTATCCTGTACTCTATCCTATCCTCTATGCTCTCCGCTATCCTATCCTCTATCCTATCCTCTATCCTATCCTCTATCCTATCCTGTACTATCCTCTATCCTATCCTATCCTTTATCCTATCCTATCCTCTATTCTATCCTATCCTCTATCCTATACTATCCTCTATCCTATCCTATCCTCTATCCTATCCTATCCTCTATCCTATCCTATCCTCTATATTATCCTATCCCCTATTCTATCCTATCCTCTATCCTATCCTCTATCCTATCCTCTATCCTATCTTCTACCCTATCCTATCCTGTATCCTATCCTATACTCTATCCTATACTATCCTCTGTACTATCCTATTTTCTATCCTATCCTATCCTCCATCCTATCCTATCCTCTATTCTATCCTATCCTCTATCCTATACTATCCTCTATCCTATCCTATCCTCTATCCTATCCTATCCTCTATCCTATCCTTTCCTCTATCCTATCCTATCCTCTATCCTATCCTGTCCTCTATGCTATCCTATCCTCTATTATATCCTATCCTCTATCCTATCCTATCCTCTATCCCATCCTATCCTCTATCCGATCCTCTATCCTATCCTATCCTGTATCCTACCCCATCCTCTATCAGATCCTCTATCCTATCCTATCCTCCATCGTATCCTGTCCTCTATCCTATCCTATCCTCTATCCTATCCTATCTTCTATTATGTAATATACTCTATCCTATCCAATCCTCTATCCTATCCTCTATCCTATCCTCTATCGTATCCTCTCCTCTATCGTATCCTATCCTTTATCCTATCCTATTCTCTATCCGATCCTCTATCCTATCCTATCCTCTATCCTATACTATCCTCTATCCGATCCTCTATCCTATCCTATCCTCTATCCTATCCTATCCTCTAACCTATCCTATCCTCTATCCTATCCTATCCTCTAAGATATCCTATCCTCTATCCTATCCTACATCATATCCAATCCTGTGTCGTATCCTCTATCCTATCCTATCCTCTATCCTATCCTTTCCTCAATCCTATTATATCCTCTATCCTATCCTATCCTCTATCCTATCCTATCCTCTATCCTATCCTATCCTCTATCCTATCCTATCCTCTATATTATCCTATACTCTATTCTATCCTATCCTCTATCCTATCCTCTATCCTATCAACTATCCTATCCTCTACCCTATCCTCTGCCCTAACCTCTATCCTATCCTATCCTCCATCCTATCCTATTCTCTATCCTATAATATCCTCTATCCTATCCAATCCTCTATCCTATCCTCTATCCTATCATCCATCCTATCCTATCCACTTTCCTATCCTTTCCTCTATCCTATCGTGTCCTCCATCCTGCCATATAGCCCATAACATCGTATCCTCTATCCTATCCTATCCTCTATAATATCCTATCCTCTATCCTATCCTATCCTCTATCCTATCCTATCCTCTATCCTATCCTATCCTCTATCCTATCCTATCCTCTATAATATCCTATCCTCTATCCTATCCTATCCTCTATCCTATCCTATCCTCCATCCTGTCCTATCCTCTATCCTATCCTATCTTCCATCCTATACTATCCTCTATCCTATCCTATCCTCTATCAGATCCTCTATCCTATCCTATCATCTATCCTATCCTCTATACCATCCTCTATCCTATCCTATCCTCTATCCTATCCTATCCTCTATCCTATCCTATCCTCTATCCTATCCTCAATCCTATCCTATCCTCTATCCTATCCTATCCTCTATCCTATCCTATCCTCTATCCTATCCTATCCTCTTTCCTATCCTATCCTCTATCCTATCCTATCCCCTATCCTATCCTATCCTCTATCCTATCCTATCCTGTATCCTATCCTCTATCCTATCCTCTATCCTATCCTATACTCTATCCTATACTATCCTCTGTCCTATCCTATTTTCTATCCTATCCTATCCTGCATCGTATCCTGTACTCTATCCTATCCTCTATGCTCTCCGCTATCCTATCCTCTATCCTATCCTCTATCCTATCCTCTATCCTATCCTGTACTATCCTCTATCCTATCCTATCCTTTATCCTATCCTATCCTCTATTCTATCCTATCCTCTATCCTATACTATCCTCTATCCTATCCTATCCTCTATCCTATCCTATCCTCTATCCTATCCTATCCTCTATATTATCCTATCCCCTATTCTATCCTATCCTCTATCCTATCCTCTATCCTATCCTCTATCCTATCTTCTACCCTATCCTATCCTGTATCCTATCCTATACTCTATCCTATACTATCCTCTGTACTATCCTATTTTCTATCCTATCCTATCCTCCATCCTATCCTATCCTCTATTCTATCCTATCCTCTATCCTATACTATCCTCTATCCTATCCTATCCTCTATCCTATCCTATCCTCTATCCTATCCTTTCCTCTATCCTATCCTATCCTCTATCCTATCCTGTCCTCTATGCTATCCTATCCTCTATTATATCCTATCCTCTATCCTATCCTATCCTCTATCCCATCCTATCCTCTATCAGATCCTCTATCCTATACTACCATCTAACCTATCCTGTATCGTATCCTATCCTCTATACTATCCTATCCTCTATCCGATTCTCTATCCTATCCTATCTTCTACCCTATTATATCCTCTATCCTATCCTATCCTCTATCCTATCCTATCCTCTATCCTATCCTATCCTCTATCCTATCCTATCCTCTATCCTATCCTATCCTATCCTATCCTATCCTTTATCCTATCCTATCCTCTATCCTATCCTATCCTCTATCCTATATTATCCTCTACCTTATCCTATCCTCTATCCTATCCAATTACCTATCCTACCTTTCCTCTATTACCTTTCCTCTATCCTATCCTATCCTCTATCGTATCCTATCCTCAATCCTATCCTATCCTCTATCCTATCCTATCCTCTATCCTATCCTATCCTCTATCCTATCCGATCCTCTATCCTATCCTATCCTCTATCCTATCCGCTATCCTATCCTCTATCCTATCCTCTATCCTATCCTATCCTCTATCCTATCCTATCCTCTATCCTATCCTATCCTCTATCCTATCCTATCCTCTATCCTATCCTATCCTCTATCCTATCCTATCCTCTATCCTATCCTATCCTCTATCCTATCCTCTATCCTAACCGCTATCCTATCCTCTATCCTATCCTCTATCCTATCCTATCCTCTATCCTATCCTATCCTCTATCCTATCCTCAATCCTAGCCTCTATCCTATCCTATCATCTATCCTATCCTATCCTCCATCCTATCCTTTCCTCTATCCTATCCTATCCTCTATTCTATCCTATCCTCTATCCTATACTATCCTCTATCCTATCCTATCCTCTATCCTATCCGATCCTCTATCCTATCCTATCCTCTATCCTATCCGCTATCCTAACCTCTATCCTATCCTCTATCCTATCCTATCCTCTATCCTATCCTATCCTCTATCCTATCCTCTATCCTAACCGATATCCTATCCTCTATCCTATCCTCTATCCTATCCTATCCTCTATCCTATCCTATCCTCTATCCTATCCTATCCTCTATCCTATCCTATCCTCTATCCTATCCTATCCTCTATCCTATCCTCAATCCTAGCCTCTATCCTATCCTATCATCTATCCTATCCTATCCTCTATCCTATCCTATCCTCTGTCCTATCCTATCTTCTATCCTATCCTCTATCCTATCCTATCCTCTATCCTATCCTATCCTCTATCCTATACTATCCTCTATCCTATCCTATCCTCTATCCTATCCTATCCTCTATCCTATCCTATCCTCTATCCTATCCTATCCTCTATCTTATACTATCCTCTATCCTATCCTATCCTCTATCCTATCCTATCCTCTATCCTATCCTATCCTCTATATTATCCTATCCTCTATTCTATCCTATCCTCTATCCTATCCTATCCTATCCTCTATGATATCCTATCCTCTATCCTATCCTTTATCATATCCAATCCTCTATCCTATCCTATCCTCTATCCTATCCTATCCTCTATCCTATCCTATCCTCTATCCTATCCTATCCTCTATCCTATCCTTTCCTCTATCCTAATCTATCCTCTATCCTATCCTCTATCCTATCCTCTATCCTATCCTCTATCCTATCCTATCCTCTATCCTATCCTATCCTCTATCCTATCCTATCCTCTATCCTATCCTATCCTCTATCCTATCCTATCCTCTATCCTATCCTATCCTCTATCCTATCTTTTCCTCAATCCTATTATATCCTCTATCCTATCCTATCCTCCATCCTATCCTATCCTCTATCCTATCCTATCCTCTATCCTATCCTATCTTCTATCCAATTGTATCCTCTATCCTATCCTATCCTCTATCCCTAATTATTCTCTATCCTATCCTATCTTGTATCCTATCCTCTATCCTATCCTATCCTCTATCCTATCCTATCCTGTATCCTATCCTCAATCCTATCCTATCCTCTATCCTATCCTATCCTCTATCCTATCCTATCCTCTTTCCTATCCTATCCTCTATCCTAGCCTCTATCCTATCCTATCATCTATCCTATCCTATCCTATCCTTTATCCTATCCTATCCTCTATCCTATCCTCTATCCTATCCTATCCTCTATCCTATATTATCCTCTACCTTATCCTATCCTCTATCCTATCCAATTACCTATCCTACCTTTCCTCTATTACCTTTCCTCTATCCTATCCTATCCTCTATCCGATCCTATCCTCTATCCGATCCTCTATCCTATCCTATCCTCTATCCTATCCTATCCTGTATCCTATCCTCAATCCTATCCTATCCTCTATCCTATCCTATCCTCTATCCTATCCTATCCTCTATCCTATCCTATCCTCCATCCTATCCTTTCCTCTATCCTATCCTATCCTCTATCCTATCCTGTCCTCTATCCTATCCTATCCTCTATCCTATCCTATCCTCTATCCTATCCTATCCTCTATCTGATCCTCTATCCTATCCTATCCTGTATCCTATCGTATCATCTATCCTATCCTCTATCCTATCATATCCTCTATCCTATCCTATCCTCTATCCTATCCTATCCTCTATCCTATCCTATCCTGTATCCTATCCTATCCTATCCTTTATCCTATCCTATCCTCTATCCTATCCTATCCTCTATCCTATATTATCCTCTACCTTATCCTATCCTCTATCCTATCCAATTACCTGTCCTACCTTTCCTCTATTACCTTTCCTCTATCCTATCCTATCCTCTATCCGATCCTATCCTCTATCCGATCCTCTATCCTATCCTATCCTCTATCCTATCCTATCCTGTATCCTATCCTCAATCCTATCCTATCCTCTATCCTATCCTATCCTCTATCCTATCCTATCCTCTATCCTATCCTATCCTCCATCCTATCCTTTCCTCTATCCTATCCTATCCTCTATCCTATCCTGTCCTCTATCCTATCCTATCCTCTATCCTATCCTATCCTCTATCCTATCCTATCCTCTATCTGATCCTCTATCCTATCCTATCCTGTAGCCTATCCTATCCTCTATCAGATCCTCTATCCTATCGTATCATCTATCCTATCCTCTATCCTATCATATCCTCTATCCTATCCTATCCTCTATCCTATCGTATCCTCTATCCGATCCTCTATGCTATCCTATCCTCTATCCTATTCTATCCTCTATCCTATCCTATCCTCTTCCCTATCCTCTATCCTATCCTCTATCCTATCCTCTATCCTATCCTATCCTCTATCCTATCCTATCCTATCCTCTATCCTATCCTATCCTGTACCCTATCGTATGCTCTATCCTATCCTATCCTCTATGCTATCCTTTCCTCTATCCTATCCTATCCTCAATTCTATCCTATCCTCTATCCTATCCTATCCTCTATCCTATCCTATCCTGTATCCTATCCTCAATCCTATCCTATCCTCTATCCTATCCTATCCTCTATCCTATCCTATCCTCTTTCCTATCCTATCCTCTATCGTATCCTATCCTCAATCCTATCCTATCCTCTATCCTATCCTATCCTCTATCCTATCCTATCCTCTTTCCTATCCTATCCTCTATCCTATCCTATCCTCTTTCCTATCCTATCCTCAATCCTATCCTATCCTCTATCCTATCGTCTATCCTATCTTCTACCCTATCCTATCCTGTATCCTATCCTATACTCTATCCTATACTATCCTCTGTACTATCCTATTTTCTATCCTATCCAATCCTCTATCCTATCCTCTATCCTATCCTCTATCGTATCCTCTCCTCTATCGTATCCTATCCTCTATCCTACCCTATCCTCTATCCTATCCTATATCCTATCCGCTATCCTATCCTCTATCCTATCCTCTATCCTATCCTCTATCCTATCGTCTATCCTATCTTCTACCCTATCCTATCCTGTATCCTATCCTATACTCTATCCTATACTATCCTCTGTACTATCCTATTTTCTATCCTATCCTTTCCTCCATCCTATCCTCTATCCTATCCTCTATCCTGTCCAATACTCTATCCTATCCTATCATCTATCCTATCCTATCCCCTATCCTATCCTATCCTCTATGCTATCCTCTATGCTCTCCGCTATCCTATCCTCTATCCTATCCTCTATCCTATCCTCTATCCTATCCTGTACTATCCTCTATCCTATCCTATCCTTTATCCTATCCTATCCTCTATTCTATCCTATCCTCTATCCTATACTATCCTCTATCCTATCCTATCCTCTATCCTATCCTATCCTCTATCCTATCCTATCCTCTATATTATCCTATCCCCTATTCTATCCTATCCTCTATCCTATCCTCTATCCTATCCTCTATCCTATCTTCTACCCTATCCTATCCTGTATCCTATCCTATACTCTATCCTATACTATCCTCTGTACTATCCTATTTTCTATCCTATCCTATCCTCCATCCTATCCTATCCTCTATTCTATCCTATCCTCTATCCTATACTATCCTCTATCCTATCCTATCCTCTATCCTATCCTATCCTCTATCCTATCCTTTCCTCTATCCTATCCTATCCTCTATCCTATCCTGTCCTCTATGCTATCCTATCCTCTATTATATCCTATCCTCTATCCTATCCTATCCTCTATCCCATCCTATCCTCTATCAGATCCTCTATCCTATCCTACCATCTAACCTATCCTGTATCGTATCCTATCCTCTATACTATCCTATCCTCTATCCGATTCTCTATCCTATCCTATCTTCTACCCTATTATATCCTCTATCCTATCCTATCCTCTATCCTATCCTATCCTCTATCCTATCCTATCCTCTATCCTATCCTATCCTCTATCCTATCCTATCCTATCCTCTATCCTATCCTCTATCCTATCCTATCCTCTATCCTATCCTATCCTCTATCCTATCCTATCCTCTATCCTATTATATCCTCTATCCTATCCTATCCTCTATCCTATCCTATCCTGTACCCTATCGTATGCTCTATCCTATCCTATCCTCTATGCTATCCTTTCCTCTATCCTATCCTATCCTCAATCCTATCCTATCCTCTATCCTATCCTGTCCTCTATCCTATCCTATCCTCTATCCTATCCTCAATCCTATCCTATCCTCTATCCTATCCTATCCTCTATCCTATCCTATCCTCTATCCTATCCTATCCTATCCTTTATCCTATCCTATCCTCTATCCTATCCTATCCTCTATCCTATATTATCCTCTACCTTATCCTATCCTCTATCCTATCCAATTACCTATCCTACCTTTCCTCTATTACCTTTCCTCTATCCTATCCTATCCTCTATCCGATCCTCTATCCTATCCTATCCTCTATCCTATCCTATCCTGTATCCTATCCTCAATCCTATCCTATCCTCTATCCTATCCTATCCTCTATCCTATCCTATCCTCTTTCCTATCCTATCCTCTATCGTATCCTATCCTCAATCCTATCCTATCCTCTATCCTATCCTATCCTCTATCCTATCCTATCATCTATCCTATCCTCTATACCATCCTCTATCCTATCCTATCCTCTATCCTATCCTATCCTCTATCCTATCCTCAATCCTATCCTATCCTCTATCCTCTCCTATCCTCTATCCTATCCTATCCTCTATCCTATCCTATCCTCTTTCCTATCCTATCCTCTATCCTATCCTATCCCCTATCCTATCCTATCCTCTATCCTATCCTATCCTGTATCCTATCCTCTATCCTATCCTCTATCCTATCCTATACTCTATCCTATACTATCCTCTGTCCTATCCTATTTTCTATCCTATCCTATCCTGCATCGTATCCTGTACTCTATCCTATCCTCTATCCTATCCTCTATCCTATCCTCTATCCTATCATCTATCCTATCCTATCATCTATCCTATCCTATCCCCTATCCTATCCTATCCTCTATGCTATCCTCTATGCTCTCCGCTATCCTATCCTCTATCCTATCCTCTATCCTAACCTCTATCCTATCCTGTACTATCCTCTATCCTATCCTATCCTTTATCCTATCCTATCCTCTATTCTATCCTATCCTCTATCCTATACTATCCTCTATCCTATCCTATCCTCTATCCTATCCTATCCTCTATCCTATCCTATCCTCTATATTATCCTATCCCCTATTCTATCCTATCCTCTATCCTATCCTCTATCCTATCTTCTACCCTATCCTATCCTGTATCCTATCCTATACTCTATCCTATACTATCCTCTGTACTATCCTATTTTCTATCCTATCCTATCCTCCATCCTATCCTATCCTCTATTCTATCCTATCCTCTATCCTATACTATCCTCTATCCTATCCTATCCTCTATCCTATCCTTTCCTCTATCCTATCCTATCCTCTATCCTATCCTGTCCTCTATGCTATCCTATCCTATCCTCTATCCTATCCTCTATCCTATCCTATCCTCTATCCTATCCTATCCTCTATCCTATCCTATCCTCTATCCTATTATATCCTCTATCCTATCCTATCCTCTATCCTATCCTATCCTGTACCCTATCGTATGCTCTATCCTATCCTATCCTCTATGCTATCCTTTCCTCTATCCTATCCTATCCTCAATCCTATCCTATCCTCTATCCTATCCTGTCCTCTATCCTATCCTGTCCTCTATCCTATCCTCAATCCTATCCTATCCTCTTCCCTATCCTATCCTCTATCCTATCCTATCCTCTATCCTATCCTATCCTATCCTTTATCCTATTCTATCCTCTATCCTATCCTATCCTCTATCCTATATTATCCTCTACCTTATCCTATCCTCTATCCTATCCAATTACCTATCCTACCTTTCCTCTATTACCATTCCTCTATCCTATACTATCCTCTATCCTATCCTATCCTCTATCCTATCCTATCCTCTATCCTATCCTATTTTTTTTTTTTTTTTCCGAGGAGGTAATCACTATTACGGATACCCGACCCCTCCCGGGGGGGAGTGGGCCGGGTTATGTGGGACTCCTCGGCTGGTGGGTGCAATGCCGAGTATACCCACTAACTCCTCCCCGTCCGTCCCTAGGCTCCTGGGGGCACCCGTGGTCCGCGCGCGCATGTCTATCCGGTGTGCCCCCGCCTTAGCATTCCTCCCTGGGTGGGGGACGCGGCCTCCACCCTATCCTACTCTATCCGAAGGCGCCACGCAACGGACGACGTGAAGCCTTCCCCCCCATTTAGGCCGCCCGATGGACGTCCGGGCCCCCGCCCAAGACGTCCGACGGCCTCCGGGGACGCCATTGGCAACCGAGTATAAGGAGACCGTCGGTCCCCCGCCTCGAGATCACCAAGGGCGCCCCCGCCCGCGTTAAGGACGCCGCAACGGAGGCACGCCCCCGGGGCGTGCCCTGCGTCTCCTTCTCCCACCCCTTCGGCCGGGATCGTGATTTCGCTCACGACCCCGTTCCGCAGCCTCCTTCTGCAGCATTACCTGCTCACAGAAGGAGGCGAACCCTCTCCACGCCCCCTCGCCGCCCGCTGCCGCCGAGACGACAGCCGGAAGCGAGAGGTCATGGCCCACTGCGCGCCGCAGAGCACGGCGCTCACCCGCCCACGCTGGACACTCCTCCAGAGTGTGCTGCGCCGTGTCCCGCGACTCGCCGCAGTGGTGACACGCCTCCTCGGCCTCCCGCCCGATGCGACACAGGTACACACCGAAGCAACCGTGCCCGGTCATCACCTGCGTCACTCGGTAGGAGACCCTATGCCCCATCCATCCCCTGTTCCACCGGTCGAACACGGGGAGGATGGCCCGAACGGCCCGCCTCCCTCCTTCCTCCGTCCCGTGAAGGCTTTCGCGCCATTCCCGGGCGGCGGCCCGCCGAGCGCGGCCCCTGTACTCCGCCACATCGAGCGCCACCCGATCCGGAGCCATCCCCCTCCGCTGGAGGTCCCTGGCGTACCCGTGTACGTCCGACAACACGCGGGCCTCCAGCTCGAGGGGGATAAGCCCCGACATCACCATCGCCGTCGCGTAAGAGATGGTGCGATACCCCCGCACGATGCCAATGGCCAGCCTGCGCTCGATTCGGCGCAGCAGTGCTCGCACACCGCTACGCCCCCCGGCCAAGACATCGTACGCCCACACAGGGGCTCCGTACAGGACTAAAACCCGCACCACCACCGCGAACAGGCGACGCACCCGTCCACAGGGTCCCCCGAGATTCGGGAGAAGACGACCGAGCGCAACGGTCGCCCTCTCCGCCCGGGGCACTAGCGACTCGATGTGGCGGCAGAAACGCCACAGGCCGTCGAGCTCGAGTCCCAGGTACCGCATCTGGAACCCGACCTCGACCGCTCCCCCCCCCACGGCGATCCAGCACTGGGGAGGCGCCGCCAGCCGGGCCCGGTGGTAAAACCACATGGCCCTGGTCTTAGCGACGGACACCTCTAGGCCCAGAGACCGGATCGCGCGTACCGCGCGCCACGCGCCGCGCTCCGCCAGGCAGACGGCCTCCTTCGTATACCTCCCGGTGGCAAGCACCAACGTGTCGTCGGCGTAACACGTTAGGCTGACACCGGGAGGCATCCCCTCCCGCAGGACGCTGTCGTACGCGAGGTTCCACAGCAACGGGCCCAACACCGAGCCCTGTGGAACCCCCCGCACGACGCTCCTGCGAATCATCCCGTACCGGCCAGGATATTCTATGCTCCTGTCGGAGAGATAGTCCCCGATCACCCTCCTAAGGTACGGAGGCACCTGGTGGAAGACCAGGGCCTCCGAAATTCTATCCCAGGGGACGGTGTTGAACGCGTTGGCGATATCCAAGGAGATCGCCAACGCAACACCGCCCCCCTCCGTACAGGCCTCCGAGAGAGCCCTCACCCGCCGAATTGCGTCGACGGTGGAGAGACCCCCCCGGAAGCCGAACTGCGCCTCGCTCAGATCGGGGACTCCTCCCCCCGACAGGTGCCGGACGAGGCGTCCAACGAGAACGCGCTCGAACAACTTCCCCGCCTCGTCCAGCAAGCAAATTGGCCGGTACCCGGAGGGCGAGTCCCGGGACTTGCCCGCCTTTGGAAGGAGGACCAGCCTGCCTGACTTCCATAGTGGGGGGAACACTCCCTCCCTCAGACAACTGTTGAACAGCCGCCTGAGTTCGGGAGCGAGCCCCCCCTCCAATGCCAAGACCAACGCGCGGCCCGACACCCCGTCAGGACCCGGGGCCTTGCGGCCCACCCGACGGGCCCTGGTCACCGCCTCCCCGAGCTCGCCGGCTGACACCTCCCACTCCGCGGACCAGGAGAGAGGCTCCTGGCCCGGATGGAGGCGGTGTCGCTGTCCCCCCTCACGCGGGAAGAGAGACGTCACCACCTCCTCGAGTAAGGGAGGGTCCATCGATTCCGTCAGTGGGGGGGCCCACGCGCGCAGCTTGCTCATTACAAGCTTATACGGGCGCCCCCACGGATCCGCGTCCACCGTGCCGACGAGCTCCGACCACGCGTCCGCCTTGGCCTTCGCGATGGCCCTCCGGAGAGCCCCGAGCGCGGCTCGGTACTCCCCGTGGAGCCTCGCCTCCTCGTCGTCGCGCCTCCTGCGCGCTCGGCCATACTGGCGCCGCGCGGCATTGCAGGCACGCCGAAGCTCTGCAATGCCCGCGGACCACCAGTATGCCGCCCTTCTATGGTCGGACCGGCTCCGGGGCACCGCGGTGTCGCACACCGCCGTCATCACCTCCCGGAGCCGCTCCGCCCCGCGCGCCGGTGCCCCCCCAGCCGGCTGGGGCCCCCCCCCACGTTACCGCGGCGACAGCGGCCCGGAACAGGTCCTCGTCCGCCCTGCTCCACGCCCACCGCGGCCGTCGGTCCACCTGGCCGTGCCGGGAATCCCGCGCGTAGAGGGCGGCGGGCCACACGTCCATGACTATGGGCGTGTGGTCGGAGGCCAGCTCTAGTTCTTCCGCCACCCTCCATCCCGACACTCGGCGCACGGCCGACGGCGTCCCCCATGTCAGATCGACAATAGAGACACCCTGCGGCCGCACGCACGTCGGCGTGGATCCCCGGTTAATCAACCGGAGATCCAGGCCGGACGCCCAGGTTAACACCTCGCTTCCCCTAGTGGTCGTCCTGGGACTCCCCCACGATACCGCGTGGGCATTGAAGTCTCCCAGGACGAGAACCGGACGGGCGCTGCACCGCGCGATGCAGCTACTCAGCCCGCCCAGGAACCCCCGAAAATGATCGAGGCCACGGCTCGGCGAGATATAAACTCCGACGACCGCGATGTCCCCCCACCGCACCGCCACGAATCCCTCGCCTCTCTCCAGAAGGGAGATCGACGGGGACCCGCGGCGGCCCTCCGCCACTATGGCGACGGAGCCGGCCTCGTCCCCCACCCAGAAGGGGTGATCGGGAACGGAGTACGGCTCCGCCGCCACTGCCAACCCAGTCCCCCGCTCGCGCACGGCCTGGACAAACAAGTCCTGGGCCGCACGCGAGTGGTTGAGGTTCGCCTGCAGAACCGGAATAGGCCTGAAAACAGCCTACCCTGACATTTGCTCTGCAGGCTCCCCCCCCTGGGGGGACTGGGCCCCCGGTGTAGTCGGCTGCTGCTGCGCGGGTGCAGCCGCCGACTTTTCCCCTCTTCCCTTCACCGCCGCGCGACCCCTCCTCGGAGCCGGGGCACACGCTTTGGCCCCGAACCTGTGGTTCGAGGGCCTCCCCAGATCCGCGCAGAGCGGGCATCTGGGGGCAGCCCCACAGGCCGAGGCGCGGTGCTCGGTCGCACCGCACCGATAGCACCTCGCGCTCCTGTCGACCGTGCTTTTACAGGTCGACCGCGTGTGCCCCGTCTCCAAGCAGCGGAAGCACTGAAGGGGTCGCTCCCTCAGTGCCTCCACCCGCGCCGAGGACCAGCCGACCAGCAGCCGGCCCCCCGCCACCACCTTCCTGACGGCCGCGAGGGGGCCCTGGGCCCAACAGGAGCCCAGCACCCGCTCAGAGGCGGACCTCCGGATCTCTCCGACCCGGAACTCGGCCTCCGAGCACCCCCCCGCAGCCGCAAGTGCCGCCGCGACCTCCCTTGCGCTAACCGAGTCGTCCAGGCCAGCGACGCGCAACTCGCCTCGCTTGACGGCCTGGACGACTTTAACCCCAGTCCCTTGTAAGGCCTCAGAGACCCTCGTGGAGAGGGCCCGTGCCTTCTCTTGGCCCTCCGGGCCCTTTACCTCCAGGAGGATCCCCCCCGTCTTGGTCCTCCTGGGGAGCACCCCCGACTCAATCCCCAGCGCCTTGAGGTCTATTGCCTCTCTGGCCCTGGCGATCACTCCCGCGTAGGTGAGCTTACAGCTCTCGGGGATCGTGATCGCCACGGCCCCGGACTTGGGGGCGCGCCCCAGGGCAACAACCCTCCCACTTGACGGCTTCGCCGTGATCGCGCCGGCCCCCTTTCGCGTGCCGACCGCCGAACCCCCGGTCGCCGTCCTCCGTTTCGCCGAAGCAGCGGCCGCCGACTCGGCGGCGAGGGCTATGGCCGCCCTCTCCTCCGCCGCTGCCCGCCTCCTCTCCGCCTTCCTCGCGGACCTCGACTTCGCCACCGACCAGGAGGCTGGGTCGACCGGCGGCGGGATGTCCACGGGTGGCACCACCCCGGCGCCGGACACCACCACCGGCCCAGTCCTCCTGGTTTCGACCACCGCCGGCGGAGAAGCCACCGGCGGGGCATCGCGCGTCCCTCCCCCCCTGCCCTGGAGAGCCGGAACCATCCCGGCCAGGATTGCCCGGAAACGATTCTCCATTCTCGTTTCCAGCTCGGCATTCCTGGCCGCCACCATCGCGTCGACGCGGAGGAGAAGGGCTTGAGGGTCCAGTACCCCCGCCCCCTCCGCCGCCCGCGTCGCCGCTTCCGCCGCCGGTCCCGTCCCCGCGGTCCCGCCTGAGGAGGCGGAGGGTACCGCCCCAGGGGCCGTCTTTCCCGCGACCGCCCGCTTCCCCGCCCCCGCGACGCGAAGCCTCGCCCGGAGGTCCTGTACCTCCTTGGCGAGGGCCTCGGTCTGTTGGCGGAGACGGGCGACCTCCTGGCTATTGCCCCACGCCGTGCCAGTGTATGCCCGCTGCACCAGCGTAGTGCAATAGGCCCTGGCCAGCGCGGAGCAATCCCTGAGCTCCTTGGCAAAACTGCCCTTGAGGCCCCTGGAGACGGTGGAGACGCCCTCCACACGTCTCATCGCGTCCTCCACCTCCTCCGCCAGCTGCGCCGTCGGCAGCTTCCCCGCGGACTCCATTAGCTCCGCGATTTTGTGGAGCTGGCCCCTCTCGGCGCGGTCGCTGAGCACCTGCTCAGCACCCGCCCCCGAGGAGCCCTCCTCAGGGGTCCCCCCGACGACCCTCCCGCTGCGCGTCTGCAGCCCCCCTCCTGCCACGGACGGCTCCAGCCGGGGCCGCTTCCCCGTCGGAGCTCCGTCCGCCCCCCGCATCTCGGCTCCCGCGCGCGACACGCCCGCGTCCGAGTCTCCCGAAATCTGTGATGACGTTTCCGTCACCACAGCTTCGCTGGTAGTATTTACCTCCGAAGGGGCCCAGTGGTCCACCACCTTCGGCTCGCAGTCGTTGGATAACGACGCGCTGTGGCCTGCTCGCCCACCAACAGTCGCGCCGGTACTGGGGTATCCCTCCCCTGCACCGTAAACTAAACTCTTTTCCTTTGTGCCGTCCATGTCAATTTTGTGAAACACCCAGCCTTGCCCTGGTCCGTCACCGAAAATCCCGTCCCAACTCGGCAGTTTTTGCCCCTCCGTGCGAACCTTACCGGCAAGGGTGCCCCTACCAGGATCCGAAGATCCCGCCGGCATTGCCTCGCACATCGTCGAGGCTACTTCCTGCCGCGTACCCCCCGCTCCGTTAGCCACCCACAGTCGTGAGTGCCCAGGGACCACCGCGAGGAGGTGGAGCGTGGAGGATTTTAGGAATATGACCGCCACCACTGTGGCATACCTAGCAGTGGATCCGAGTCACCACTGCCAAGCCCATATCCCCTAGGTCCCCATCCTCTATCCTATCCTATCCTGTACCCTATCGTATGCTCTATCCTATCCTATCCTCTATGCTATCCTTTCCTCTATCCTATCCTATCCTCAATCCTATCCTATCCTCTATCCTATCCTGTCCTCTATCCTATCCTATCCTCTATCCTATCCTCAATCCTATCCTATCCTCTATCCTATCCTATCCTCTATCCTATCCTATCCTATCCTTTATCCTATCCTATCCTCTATCCTATCCTATCCTCTATCCTATATTATCCTCTACCTTATCCTATCCTCTATCCTATCCAATTACCTATCCTACCTTTCCTCTATTACCTTTCCTCTATCCTATCCTATCCTCTATCCGATCCTCTATCCTATCCTATCCTCTATCCTATCCTATCCTGTATCCTATCCTCAATCCTATCCTATCCTCTATCCTATCCTATCCTCTATCCTATCCTATCCTCTTTCCTATCCTATCCTCTATCGTATCCTATCCTCAATCCTATCCTATCCTCTATCCTATCCTATCCTCTATCCTATCCTATCCTATCCTTTATCCTATCCTATCCTCTATCCTATCCTATCCTCTATCCTATATTATCCTCTACCTTATCCTATCCTCTATCCTATCCAATTACCTATCCTACCTTTCCTCTATTACCTTTCCTCTATCCTATCCTATCCTCTATCCGATCCTCTATCCTATCCTATCCTCTATCCTATCCTATCCTGTATCCTATCCTCAATCCTATCCTATCCTCTATCCTATCCTATCCTCTATCCTATCCTATCCTCTTTCCTATCCTATCCTCTATCGTATCCTATCCTCAATCCTATCCTATCCTCTATCCTATCCTATCCTCTATCCTATCCTATCATCTATCCTATCCTCTATACCATCCTCTATCCTATCCTATCCTCTATCCTATCCTATCCTCTATCCTATCCTCAATCCTATCCTATCCTCTATCCTATCCTATCCTCTATCCTATCCTATCCTCTATCCTATCCTATCCTCTTTCCTATCCTATCCTCTATCCTATCCTATCCCCTATCCTATCCTATCCTCTATCCTATCCTATCCTGTATCCTATCCTCTATCCTATCCTCTATCCTATCCTATACTCTATCCTATACTATCCTCTGTCCTATCCTATTTTCTATCCTATCCTATCCTGCATCGTATCCTGTACTCTATCCTATCCTCTATCCTATCCTCTATCCTATCCTCTATCCTATCATCTATCCTATCCTATCATCTATCCTATCCTATCCCCTATCCTATCCTATCCTCTATGCTATCCTCTATGCTCTCCGCTATCCTATCCTCTATCCTATCCTCTATCCTAACCTCTATCCTATCCTGTACTATCCTCTATCCTATCCTATCCTTTATCCTATCCTTATCCTATCCTTTATCCTATCCTATCCTCTATTCTATCCTATCCTCTATTCTATACTATCCTCTATCCTATCCTATCCTCTATCCTATCCTATCCTCTATCCTATCCTATCCTCTATATTATCCTATCCCCTATTCTATCCTATCCTCTATCCTATCCTCTATCCTATCTTCTACCCTATCCTATCCTGTATCCTATCCTATACTCTATCCTATACTATCCTCTGTACTATCCTATTTTCTATCCTATCCTATCCTCCATCCTATCCTATCCTCTATTCTATCCTATCCTCTATCCTATACTATCCTCTATCCTATCCTATCCTCTATCCTATCCTTTCCTCTATCCTATCCTATCCTCTATCCTATCCTGTCCTCTATGCTATCCTATCCTCTATTATATCCTATCCTCTATCCTATCCTATCCTCTATCCCATCCTATCCTCTATCAGATCCTCTATCCTATCCTACCATCTAACCTATCCTGTATCGTATCCTATCCTCTATACTATCCTATCCTCTATCCGATTCTCTATCCTATCCTATCTTCTACCCTATTATATCCTCTATCCTATCCTATCCTCTATCCTATCCTATCCTCTATCCTATCCTATCCTCTATCCTATCCTATCCTCTATCCTATCCTATCCTATCCTCTATCCTATCCTCTATCCTATCCTATCCTCTATCCTATCCTATCCTCTATCCTATCCTATCCTCTATCCTATTATATCCTCTATCCTATCCTATCCTCTATCCTATCCTATCCTGTATCCTATCGTATGCTCTATCCTATCCTATCCTCTATGCTATCCTTTCCTCTATCCTATCCTATCCTCAATCCTATCCTATCCTCTATCCTATCCTGTCCTCTATCCTATCCTGTCCTCTATCCTATCCTCAATCCTATCCTATCCTCTTCCCTATCCTATCCTCTATCCTATCCTATCCTCTATCCTATCCTATCCTATCCTTTATCCTATTCTATCCTCTATCCTATCCTATCCTCTATCCTATATTATCCTCTACCTTATCCTATCCTCTATCCTATCCAATTACCTATCCTACCTTTCCTCTATTACCATTCCTCTATCCTATCCTATCCTCTATCCGATCCTATCCTCTATCCGATCCTCTATCCTATCCCATCCTCTATCCTATCCTATCCTGTATCCTATCCTCAATCCTATCCTATCCTCTATCCTATCCTATCCTCTATCCTATCCTATCCTCTTTCCTATCCTATCCTCTATCGTATCCTATCCTCAATCCTATCCTATCCTCTATCCTATCCTATCCTCTATCCTATCCTATCCTCTTTCCTATCCTATCCTCTATCCTATCGTATCCTCTTTCCTATCCTATCCTCTATACTATCCTATCCTCTA
The DNA here is from genome assembly GCF_050948215.1 of Halictus rubicundus. Lineage (NCBI taxonomy): Eukaryota > Metazoa > Arthropoda > Insecta > Hymenoptera > Halictidae > Halictus > Halictus rubicundus. Next base: position 423,303 of record NW_027488745.1, on the reverse strand, counting down.
TCCTATCCTATCCTCTATCCTATCCTATCCTCTATCCGATCCTCTATCCTATCCTATCCTCTATCCTATCCTATCCTCTATCCTATCCTCAATCCTATCCTATCCTCTATCCTATCCTATCCTCTATCCTATCCTATCCTCTATCCTATCCTATCCTCTATCCTATCCTATCCTCCATCCTATCCTTTCCTCTATCCTATCCTATCCTCTATCCTATCCTATCCTCTATCCTATCCTATCCTCTATCCTATCCTATCCTCTATCCTATCCTATCCTCTATCCTATTATATCCTCTATCCTATCCTATCCTCTATCCTATCCTATCCTGTACCCTATCGTATGCTCTATCCTATCCTATCCTCTATGCTATCCTTTCCTCTATCCTATCCTATCCTCAATCCTATCCTATCCTCTATCCTATCCTGTCCTCTATCCTATCCTATCCTCTATCCTATCCTCAATCCTATCCTATCCTCTATCCTATCCTATCCTCTATCCTATCCTATCCTCTATCCTATCCTATCCTATCCTTTATCCTATCCTATCCTCTATCCTATCCTATCCTCTATCCTATATTATCCTCTACCTTATCCTATCCTCTATCCTATCCAATTACCTATCCTACCTTTCCTCTATTACCTTTCCTCTATCCTATCCTATCCTCTATCCGATCCTCTATCCTATCCTATCCTCTATCCTATCCTATCCTGTATCCTATCCTCAATCCTATCCTATCCTCTATCCTATCCTATCCTCTATCCTATCCTATCCTCTTTCCTATCCTATCCTCTATCGTATCCTATCCTCAATCCTATCCTATCCTCTATCCTATCCTATCCTCTATCCTATCCTATCATCTATCCTATCCTCTATACCATCCTCTATCCTATCCTATCCTCTATCCTATCCTATCCTCTATCCTATCCTCAATCCTATCCTATCCTCTATCCTATCCTATCCTCTATCCTATCCTATCCTCTATCCTATCCTATCCTCTTTCCTATCCTATCCTCTATCCTATCCTATCCCCTATCCTATCCTATCCTCTATCCTATCCTATCCTGTATCCTATCCTCTATCCTATCCTCTATCCTATCCTATACTCTATCCTATACTATCCTCTGTCCTATCCTATTTTCTATCCTATCCTATCCTGCATCGTATCCTGTACTCTATCCTATCCTCTATCCTATCCTCTATCCTATCCTCTATCCTATCATCTATCCTATCCTATCATCTATCCTATCCTATCCCCTATCCTATCCTATCCTCTATGCTATCCTCTATGCTCTCCGCTATCCTATCCTCTATCCTATCCTCTATCCTAACCTCTATCCTATCCTGTACTATCCTCTATCCTATCCTATCCTTTATCCTATCCTATCCTCTATTCTATCCTATCCTCTATCCTATACTATCCTCTATCCTATCCTATCCTCTATCCTATCCTATCCTCTATCCTATCCTATCCTCTATATTATCCTATCCCCTATTCTATCCTATCCTCTATCCTATCTTCTACCCTATCCTATCCTGTATCCTATCCTATACTCTATCCTATACTATCCTCTGTACTATCCTATTTTCTATCCTATCCTATCCTCCATAGTATCCTATCCTCTATTCTATCCTATCCTCTATCCTATACTATCCTCTATCCTATCCTATCCTCTATCCTATCCTTTCCTCTATCCTATCCTATCCTCTATCCTATCCTGTCCTCTATGCTATCCTATCCTCTATTATATCCTATCCTCTATCCTATCCTATCCTCTATCCCATCCTATCCTCTATCCTATCCTCAATCCTATCCTATCCTCTTCCCTATCCTATCCTCTATCCTATCCTATCCTCTATCCTATCCTATCCTATCCTTTATTATATTCTATCCTCTATCCTATCCTATCCTCTATCCTATATTATCCTCTACCTTATCCTATCCTCTATCCTATCCAATTACCTATCCTACCTTTCCTCTATTACCATTCCTCTATCCTATCCTATCCTCTATCCGATCCTATGCTCTATCCGATCCTCTATCCTATCCCATCCTCTATCCTATCCTATCCTGTATCCTATCCTCAATCCTATCCTATCCTCTATCCTATCCTATCCTCTATCCTATCCTCTCCTCTTTCCTATCCTATCCTCTATCGTATCCTATCCTCAATCCTATCCTATCCTCTATCCTATCCTATCCTCTATCCTATCCTATCCTCTTTCCTATCCTATCCTCTATCCTATCGTATCCTCTTTCCTATCCTATCCTCTATACTATCCTATCCTCTATCCTATCCTATCCTCTATCCTATCCTATCCTCTATCCGATCCTCTATCCTATCCTATCCTCTATCCTATCCTATCCTCTATCCTATCCTCAATCCTATCCTATCCTCTATCCTATCCTATCCTCTATCCTATCCTATCCTCTATCCTATCCTATCCTCTATCCTATCCTATCCTCCATCCTATCCTTTCCTCTATCCTATCCTATCCTCTATCCTATCCTGTCCTCTATCCTATCCTATCCTCTATCCTATCCTATCCTCTATCCTATCCTATCCTCTATCTGATCCTCTATCCTATCCTATCCTGTATCCTATCCTATCCTCTATCAGATCCTCTATCCTATCGTATCATCTATCCTATCCTCTATCTTATCATATCCTCTATCCTATCCTATCCTCTATCCTATCGTATCCTCTATCCGATCCTCTATCCTATCCTATCCTCTATCCTATTCTATCCTCTATCCTATCCTATCCTCTACCCTATCCTCTATCCTATCCTCTATCCTATCCCCTATCCTATCCTATCCTCTATCCTATCCTATCCTCTATCCTATCCTATCCTCTATCCTATCCTATCCTCTATCCTATCCTTTCCTCAATCCTATTATATCCTCTATCCTATCCTATCCTCCATCCTATCCTATCCTCTATCCTATCCTATCCTCTATCCTATCCTCTATCCTATCCTATCCTCTATCCAATTGTATCCTCTATCCTATCCTATCCTCTATCCCTCCTTATTCTCTATCCTATCCTATCTTGTATCCTATCCTCTATCCTATCCTATCCTCTATCCTATCCTATCCTATCCTCTATCCTATCCTATCCTGTACCCTATCGTATGCTCTATCCTATCCTATCCTCTATGCTATCCTTTCCTCTATCCTATCCTATCCTCAATCCTATCCTATCCTCTATCCTATCCTATCCTCTATCCTATCCTATCCTCTTTCCTATCATATCCTCAATCCTATCCTATCCTCTTTCCTATCCTATCCTCTATCCTATCCTATCCTCTATCCTATCCTCTATCCTATCCTATCCTCTATCCTATCCTATCCTATCCTTTATCCTATCCTATCCTCTATCCTATCATATCCTCTATCCTATATTATCCTCTACCTTATCCTATCCTCTATCCTATCTAATTACCTATCCTACCATTCCTCTATTACCTTTCCTCTATCCTATCCTATCCTCTATCCGATCCTATCCTCTATCCGATCCTCTATCCTATCCTATCCTCTTTCCTATCCTATCCTGTATCCTATCCTCAATCCTATCCTATCCTCTATCCTATCCTATCCTCTATCCTATCCTATCCTCTTTCCTATCCTATCCTCTATCGTATCCTATCCTCAATCCTATCCTATCCTCTATCCTATCCTATCCTCTATCCTATCCTATCCTCTTTCCTATCCTATCCTCTATCCTATCCTATCCTCTTTCCTATCCTATCCTCTATACTATCCTATCCTCTATCCTATCCTATCCTCTATCCTATCCTATCCTCTATCCGATCCTCTATCCTATCCTATCCTCTATCCTATCCTATCCTCTATCCTATCCTCAATCCTATCCTCTATCCTATTTTATCCTCTATCCTATCCTATCCTCTATCCCTCCTTATCCTCTATCCTATCCTCTATCCTATCCTCTATCCTATCCTCTATCCTATCCTCTATCCGATCCTCTATCCTATCCTATCCTCTATCCTATCCTCTATCCTAGCCTCTATCCTACCCTATCATCTATCCTATCCTATCCTCTATCCTATCCTATCCTCTATATTATCCTATCCCCTATTCTATCCTATCCTCTATCCTATCCTCTATCCTATCCTCTATCCTATCTTCTACCCTATCCTATCCTGTATCCTATCCTATACTCTATCCTATACTATCCTCTGTACTATCCTATTTTCTATCCTATCCTATCCTCCATCCTATCCTATCCTCTATTCTATCCTATCCTCTATCCTATACTATCCTCTATCCTATCCTATCCTCTATCCTATCCTATCCTCTATCCTATCCTTTCCTCTATCCTATCCTATCCTCTATCCTATCCTGTCCTCTATGCTATCCTATCCTCTATTATATCCTATCCTCTATCCTATCCTATCCTCTATCCCATCCAATCCTCTATCAGATCCTCTATTATATCCTACCATCTAACCTATCCTGTATCGTATCCTATCCTCTATACTATCCTATCCTCTATCCGATTCTCTATCCTATCCTATCTTCTACCCTATTATATCCTCTATCCTATCCTATCCTCTATCCTATCCTATCCTCTATCCTATCCTATCCTCTATCCTATCCTATCCTCTATCCGATCCTCTATCATATCCTATCCTCTATCCTATACTCTATCCTATCCTATCCTCTATCCTATCCTATCCTCTATCCTATCCTATCCTCAATCCTATCCTATCCTCTATCCTATCCTATCCTCTATCCTATCCTATCCTCTATCCTATCCTCTATCCTATCCTCTATCCTAACCGCTATCCTATCCTCTATCCTTTCCTCTATCCTATCCTATCCTCTATCCTATCCTATCCTCTATCCTATCCTATCCTCTATCCTATTATATCCTCTATCCTATCCTATCCTCTATCCTATCCTATCCTGTACCCTATCGTATGCTCTATCCTATCCTATCCTCTATGCTATCCTTTCCTCTATCCTATCCTATCCTCAATCCTATCCTATCCTCTATCCTATCCTATCCTCTATCCTATCCTATCCTCTTTCCTATCATATCCTCAATCCTATCCTATCCTCTTTCCTATCCTATCCTCTATCCTATCCTATCCTCTATCCTATCCTCTATCCTATCCTATCCTCTATCCTATCCTATCCTATCCTTTATCCTATCCTATCCTCTATCCTATCATATCCTCTATCCTATATTATCCTCTACCTTATCCTATCCTCTATCCTATCTAATTACCTATCCTACCATTCCTCTATTACCTTTCCTCTATCCTATCCTATCCTCTATCCGATCCTATCCTCTATCCGATCCTCTATCCTATCCTATCCTCTTTCCTATCCTATCCTGTATCCTATCCTCAATCCTATCCTATCCTCTATCCTATCCTATCCTCTATCCTATCCTATCCTCTTTCCTATCCTATCCTCTATCGTATCCTATCCTCAATCCTATCCTATCCTCTATCCTATCCTATCCTCTATCCTATCCTATCCTCTTTCCTATCCTATCCTCTATCCTATCCTATCCTCTATCCCTCCTTATCCTCTATCCTATCCTCTATCCTATCCTCTATCCTATCCTCTATCCTATCCTCTATCCGATCCTCTATCCTATCCTATCCTCTATCCTATCCTCTATCCTAGCCTCTATCCTACCCTATCATCTATCCTATCCTATCCTCTATCCTATCCTATCCTCTATATTATCCTATCCCCTATTCTATCCTATCCTCTATCCTATCCTCTATCCTATCCTCTATCCTATCTTCTACCCTATCCTATCCTGTATCCTATCCTATACTCTATCCTATACTATCCTCTGTACTATCCTATTTTCTATCCTATCCTATCCTCTATCCTATCCTATCCTCTATCCTATCCTATCCTCTATCCTATCCTTTCCTCTATCCTATCCTATCCTCTATCCTATCCTGTCCTCTATGCTATCCTATCCTCTATTATATCCTATCCTCTATCCTATCCTATCCTCTATCCCATCCAATCCTCTATCAGATCCTCTATCCTATCCTACCATCTAACCTATCCTGTATCGTATCCTATCCTCTATACTATCCTATCCTCTATCCGATTCTCTATCCTATCCTATCTTCTACCCTATTATATCCTCTATCCTATCCTATCCTCTTTCCTATCCTATCCTCTATCCTATCCTATCCCCTATCCTATCCTATCCTCTATCCTATCCTATCCTGTATCCTATCCTCTATCCTATCCTCTATCCTATCCTATACTCTATCCTATACTATCCTCTGTCCTATCCTATTTTCTATCCTATCCTATCCTGCATCGTATCCTGTACTCTATCCTATCCTACCCTCTATCCTATCCTATCTTCTATTATATAATATACTCTATCATATCCAATCCTCTATCATATCCTCTATCCTATCCTATCCTCTATACTATACTATCCTCTATCCGATCCTCTATCATATCCTATCCTCTATCCTATCCTATCCTCTACCCTATCCTATCCTCTAACCTATCCTATCCTCTATCCTATCCTATCCTCTATGATATCCTATCCTCTATCCTATCCTCTATCATATCCAATCCTGTATCCTATCCTCTATCCTATCCTCTATCATATCCAATCCTGTATCCTATCCTCTATCCTATCCTATCCTCTATCCTATCCTTTCCTCAATCCTATTATATCCTCTATCCTATCCTATCCTCTATCCTATCCTATCCTCTATCCTATCCTATCCTCTATCCTATCCTATCCTCTATCCTATCCTATCCTCTATATTATCCTATACTCTATTCTATCCTATCCTCTATCCTATCCTCTATCCTATCAACTATCCTATCCTCTACCCTATCCTCTGCCCTATCCTCTATCCTATCCTATCCTCTATCAGATCCTCTATCATATCCTATCATCTATCCTATCCTCTATACCATCCTCTATCCTATCCTATCCTCTATCTGATCCTCTATCCTATCCTATCCTCTATCCTATCCTATCCTCTATCCTATCCTATCCTCTATCCTATCCTCAATCCTATCCTATCCTCTATCCTATCCTATCCTCTATCCTATCCTATCCTCTATCCTATCCTATCCTCTTTCCTATCCTATCCTCTATCCTATCCTATCCTCTATCCTATCCTATCCTCTATCCTATCCTATCCTGTATCCTATCCTCTATCCTATCCTCTATCCTATCCTATACTCTATCCTATACTATCCTCTGTCCTATCCTATTTTCTATCCTATCCTATCCTCCATCGTATCCTGTCCTCTATCCTATCCTATCCTCTATCCTATCCTATCTTCTATTATATAATATACTCTATCCTATCCAATCCTCTATCCTATCCTCTATCCTATCCTCTATCATATCCTCTCCTCTATCGTATCCTATCCTTTATCCTATCCTATCCTCTATCCTATCCTATCCTCTATCTTATCCTATCCTCTATCCTATCCTATACTCTATCCTATACTATCCTCTGTCCTATCCTATTTTCTATCCTGTCCTATCCTCCATCGTATCCTGTCCTCTATCCTATCCTATCCTCTATCCTATCCTATCCTCTATCCTATCCTATACTCTATCCTATACTATCCTCTGTCCTATCCTATTTTCTATCCTATCCTATCCTCTAACCTATCCTATCCTGTATCCTATCCTATCCTCTATGATATCCTATCCTCTATCCTATCCTCTATCATATCCAATCCTGTATCGTATCCTCTATCCTATCCTATCCTCTATCCTATCCTATCCTCTATCCTATCCTATCCTATCCTCTATCCTATCCTTTCCTCAATCCTATTATATCCTCTATCCTATCCTATCCTCTATCCTATCCTATCCTCTATCCTATCCTATCCTCTATATTATCCTATCCTCTATCCTATACTATCCTCTATCCTATCCTCTATCGTATCCTATCCTCTATCCTATCCTATCCTCTATCCTATCCTATCCTCTATCCTATCCTATCCTCTATCCTATCCTTTCCTCAATCCTATTATATCCTCTATCCTATCCTATCCTCTATCCTATCCTATCCTCTATCCTATCCTATCCTCTATCCTATCCTATCCTCTATCCTATCCTATCCTCTATCCTATCCTATCCTCTATCCTATCCTATCCTCTATCCTATCCTATCATCTATCCCATTTTATCCTCTATCCTATCCTCTATCCTATCCTCTATCCTATCCTATCCTCTATCCTATCCTATCCTCTATCCTATCGTGTCCTCCATCCTGCCATATAGCCCATAATATCGTATCCTCTATCCTATCCTATCCTCTATCCTATCCTATCCTCTATCCGATCTTCTATCCTATCCTATCCTCTATCCTATCCTCTATCCTATCCTATCCTCTATCCGATCCTCTATCCTCTATCCTATCCTTTCCTCTATCCTATCCTCTATCCTATCCTATCCTCTATCCTATCCTATCCTCTATCCTATCCTATCCTCTTTCCTATCCTATCCTCTATCCTATCCTATCCGCTATCCTATCCTATCCTCTATCCTATCCTATCCTGTATCCTATCCTGTATCCTATCCTCTATCCTATCCTATACTCTATCCTATACTATCCTCTGTCCTATCCTATTTTCTATCCTATCCTATCCTCTAACCTATCCTATCCTGTATCCTATCCTATCCTCTATGATATCCTATCCTCTATCCTATCCTCTATCATATCCAATCCTGTATCGTATCCTCTATCCTATCCTATCCTCTATCCTATCCTATCCTCTTTCCTATCCTATCCTCTATCCTATCCTATCCGCTATCCTATCCTATCCTCTATCCTATCCTATCCTGTATCCTATCCTGTATCCTATCCTCTATCCTATCCTATACTCTATCCTATACTATCCTCTGTCCTATCCTATTTTCTATCCTATCCTATCCTGCATCGTATCCTGTACTCTATCCTATCCTATCCTCTATCCTATCCTATCTTCTATTATATAATATACTCTATCCTATCCAATCCTCTATCCAATCCTCTATCCTATCCTATCCTCTATCCTATACTATCCTCTATCCTATCCTATCCTCTATCCTATACTATCCTCTATCCGATCCTCTATCATATCCTATCCTCTATCCTATCCTATCCTCTATCCTATCCTATCCTCTAACCTATCCTATCCTGTATCCTATCCTATCCTCTATGATATCCTATCCTCTATCCTATCCTCTATCATATCCAATCCTGTATCGTATCCTCTATCCTATCCTATCCTCTATCCTATCCTATCCTCTATCCTATCCTATCCTCTATCCTATCCTATCCTCTATCCTATCCTATCCTCTATCCTATCCTATCATCTATCCCATTTTATCCTCTATCCTATCCTCTATCCTATCCTCTATCCTATCCTATCCTCTATCCTATCGTGTCCTCCATCCTGCCATATAGCCCATAATATCGTATCCTCTATCCTATCCTATCCTCTATCCTATCCTATCCTCTATCCGATCTTCTATCCTATCCTATCCTCTATCCTATCCTCTATCCTATCCTATCCTCTATCCGATCCTCTATCCTCTATCCTATCCTCTATCCTATCCTCTATCATATCCAATCCTGTATCCTATCCTCTATCCTATCCTATCCTCTATCCTATCCTTTCCTCAATCCTATTATATCCTCTATCCTATCCTATCCTCTATCCTATCCTATCCTCTATCCTATCCTATCCTCTGTCCTATCCTATCCTCTATCCTATCCTATCCTCTATCCTATCCTATCCTCTATCCTATCCTATCCTGTATCCTATCCTGTATCCTATCCTCTATCCTATCCTATACTCTATCCCATACTATCCTCTGTCCTATCCTATATTCTATCCTATCCTATCCTGCATCGTATCCTGTACTCTATCCTATCCTATCCTCTATCCTATCCTATCTTCTATTATATAATATACTCTATCCTATCCAATCCTCTATCCTATCCTCTATCCTATCCTATCCTCTATCCTATACTATCCTCTATCCTATCCTATCCTCTATCCTATACTATCCTCTATCCGATCCTCTATCATATCCTATCCTCTATCCTATCCTATCCTATCCTCTATCCTATCCTATCCTCTAACCTATCCTATCCTGTATCCTATCCTATCCTCTATCCTATCCTATCCTCTATCCTATCCTATCCTCTTTCCTATCCTATCCTCTATCCTATCCTATCCGCTATCCTATCCTATCCTCTATCCTATCCTATCCTGTATCCTATCCTGTATCCTATCCTCTATCCTATCCTATACTCTATCCTATACTATCCTCTGTCCTATCCTATTTTCTATCCTATCCTATCCTGCATCGTATCCTGTACTCTATCCTATCCTATCCTCTATCCTATCCTATCTTCTATTATATAATATACTCTATCCTATCCAATCCTCTATCCAATCCTCTATCCTATCCTATCCTCTATCCTATACTATCCTCTATCCTATCCTATCCTCTATCCTATCCTATCCTCTATCCTATCCTATCCTCTATCCTATCCTATCCTCTATCCTATCCTATCCTCTATCCGATCCTCTATCCTATCCTATCGTGTATCCTATCCTATCCTCTATCCTATCCTATCCTCTATCCTATCCTATCCTCTATCCTATCCTATCCTCTATCCTACCCTATCCTCTATCCTATCCTATCCTCTATCCTATCCTCTATCCTATCCTATCCTCTATCCTATCCTATCCTCTATCCTATCATCCATCCTATCCTATCCACCTTCCTATCCTTTCCTCTATCCTATCCTCTATCCTATCCTATCCTCTATCCTACTCTATCCTCTATCTTATCCTATCCTCTATTCTATCCTATCCTCTATCCTATCCTATCCTCTATCCTATCCTATCCTCTATCCTATCCTATCCTCTATCCTATCCTATCCTCTATCCTATCCTATCCTCTATCCTATCCTGTCCTCTATCCTATCCTATTTTCTATCCTATCCAATCCTCCATCCTATCTTGCCCTCTATCCTATCCTATCCTCTATCCTATCCTATCCTCTATCCCATTCTACCCTCTATCCTATCCTATCCTCTATCCTATCCTATTCTCTATCCTATCCTATCCTCTATTCTATCCTATCCTCTATCCTATCCTTTCCTCTATCCTATCCTATCCTCTATCCTATCCTGTCCTCTATCCTATACTATCCTCTATCCTATCCTATCCTCTATCCTATCCTATCCTCTATCCTTTCCTATCCTCTATCCTATCCGCTATCCTATCCTCTATCCTTTCCTCTATCCTATCCTATCCTCTATCCTATCCTCTATCCTAACCGCTATCCTATCCTCTATCCTATCCACTATCCTATCCTCTATCCTATCCTCTATCCTATCCTATCCTACCTTCCATCCTATACTATCCTCTATCCTATCCAATCCTCTATCCTATTCTCTATCCTATCCTATCCTGTATCCTATCCTATCCTCTATCCTATCCTATCCTCTATCCTATCCTATCCTCTATCCTATCCTATCCTCTATCGTACCCTATACGCTATCCTATCCTATCCTCTATCCTATCCTATCCTCTATATTATCCTATCCTCTATTCTATCCTATCCTCTATCCTATCCTCTATCCTATCCTATCCTCTATCCTATCCTATCCTCTATATTATCCTATCCTCTATTCTATCCTATCCTCTATCCTATCCTCTATCCTATCCTCTATCCTATCCTCTATCCTATCCTCTATCCTATCCTCTATCCTATCCTCTATCCTATCCTCTATCCTATCCTATCCTCTATCCTATCCTCTATCGTAACCTATCCTCTATCCTATCCTATCCTCTATCCTATACTATCCTCTATCCTATCCTATCCTCTATCGTATCCTATCCTCTATCCTATCCTATCCTCTATCCTATCCTACCTTCCATCCTATACTATCCTCTATCCTATCCTCTATCCTATCATCCATCCTATCCTATCCACTTTCCTATCCTTTCCTCTATCCTATCCTCTATCCTATCCTATCCTCTATCCTATCCTATCCTCTATCTTATCCTATCCTCTATTCTATACTATCCTGTATCCTATCCTATCCTCTATCCGATCCTCTATCCTATCCTATCGTGTATCCTATCCTATCCTCTATCCTATCCTATCCTCTATCCTATCCTATCCTCTATCCTATCCTATCCTCTATCCTGCCCTATCCTCTATCCTATCCTATCCTCTATCCTATCCTCTATCCTATCCTATCCTCTATCCTATCCTCTATCCTAACCGCTATCCTATCCTCTATCCTATCCTCCATCTTAGCCTATCCTCTATCCTATCCTCTATCCTATCCTATCATCTATCCTATCCTATCCTCTATCCTATCCTATCCTCTCTATTATCCTATCCTCTATTCTATCCTATCCTCTATCCTATCCTCTATCCTATCCTCTATCTTATCCTATATCGTATCCTCTATCCTATCCTATCCTGTATCCTATCCTGTATGCTATCCTATCCTCTATCCTATCCTTTCCTCTATCCTATCCTATCCTCTATCCTATCCTATCCTCTATCCTATCCTTTCCTCTATCCTATCCTATCCTCTATCCTAACCTATCCTCTATCCTATCCTTTCCTCTATCCTATCCTATCCTCTATCCTATCCTATCCTCTATCCTATCCTATCCTCTATCCTATCCTATCCTATCCTCTATCCTATCCTATCCTCTATCCTATCCTATCCTCTATCCTATCCTATCCTCTATGATATCCTATCCTCTATCCTATCGTCTATCATATCCAATCCTCTATCCTATCCTTTCCTCTATCCTATCCTATCCTCTATCCTATCCTATCCTCTATCCTATCCTATCCGCTATCCTATCCTCTATCCTATCCTATCCTCTATCCTATCCTATCCTCTATCCTATCCTATCCTCTATCCTATCCTATCCTCTATCCTATCCTATCCTCTATCCTATCCTATCCTCTATCCTATCCTATCCTCCATCCTATCCTATCCTCTATCCTATCCTATCCTCTATCCTATCCTATCCTCTATCCTATCCTATCATCTATCCTATCCTATCCTCTATCCTATCCTATCCTCTCTATTATCCTATCCTCTATTCTATCCTATCCTCTATCCTATCCTCTATCCTATCCTCTATCGTATCCTCTATCGTATCCTCTATCCTATCCTATCCTCTATCCTATCCTTTCCTCTATCCTATCCTATCCTCTATCCTAACCTATCCTCTATCCTATCCTTTCCTCTATCCTATCCTATCCTCTATCCTATCCTATCCTCTATCCTATCCTATCCTCTCTATTATCCTATCCTCTATTCTATCCTATCCTCTATCCTATCCTCTATCCTATCCTCTATCGTATCCTCTATCGTATCCTCTATCCTATCCTATCCTGTATCCTATCCTGTATGCTATCCTATCCTCTATCCTATCCTTTCCTCTATCCTATCCTATCCTCTATCCTATCCTATCCTCTATCCTATCCTTTCCTCTATCCTATCCTATCCTCTATCCTAACCCATCCTCTATCCTATCCTTTCCTCTATCCTATCCTATCCTCTATCCTATCCTCTATCCTATCCTCTATCCTATCCTATCCTCTATCCTATCCTATCCTCTATCCTATCCTATCCTCTATCCTATCCTATCCTCTATCCTCTCCTATCCTCTATCCTATCCTATCCTCTATCCTATCCTATCCTCTATCCTATCCTATCCTCTATCCTATCCTATCCTCTATCCTATCCTATCCTCTATCCTATCCTATCCTCTATCCTATCCTATCCTCTATCCTACCCTATCCTCTATCCTATCCTATCCTCTATCCTATCCTATCCTCTATCCTATTGTATTCTGTATCCTATCCTATCCTCTATCCTATCCTTTCCTCTATCCTATCCTATCCTCTATCCTATCCTGTCCTCTATCCTATACTATCCTCTATCCTATCCTATCCTCTATCCTATCCTATCCTCTATATTATCCTATCCTCTATTCTATCCTAGCCTCTATCATATCCTCTATCCTATCCTCTATCCTATCCTCTATCCTATCCTCTATCCTATCCTCTATCCTATCCTATCCTCTATCCTATCCTCTATCGTATCCTATCCTCTATCCTATCCTATCCTCTATCCTATCCTATCCTCCATCCTATCCTATCCTCTATTCTATCCTATCCTCTATCCTATCCTATCCTCTATCCTATCCTATCCTCTATCCTATCCTATCCTCTATCCTATCCTCTATCGTATCCTATCCTCTATCCTATCCTATCCTCTATCCTATCCTACCTTCCATCCTATACTATCCTCTATCCTATCCAATCCTCTATCCTATCCTCTATCCTATCATCCATCCTATCCTATCCACTTTCCTATCCTTTCCTCTATCCTATCCTCTATCCTATCCTATCCTCTATCCTATCCTATCCTCTATCCTATCCTATCCTCTATCCTATCCTATCCTCTATCCTATCCTATCCTCTATCCTACCCTATCCTCTATCCTATCCTATCCTCTATCCTATCCTATCCTCTATCCTATTGTATTCTGTATCCTATCCTATCCTCTATCCTATCCTTTCCTCTATCCTATCCTATCCTCTATCCTATCCTGTCCTCTATCCTATACTATCCTCTATCCTATCCTATCCTCTATCCTATCCTATCCTCTATATTATCCTATCCTCTATTCTATCCTAGCCTCTATCATATCCTCTATCCTATCCTCTATCCTATCCTCTATCCTATCCTCTATCCTATCCTCTATCCTATCCTATCCTCTATCCTATCCTCTATCGTATCCTATCCTCTATCCTATCCTATCCTCTATCCTATCCTATCCTCCATCCTATCCTATCCTCTATTCTATCCTATCCTCTATCCTATCCTATCCTCTATCCTATCCTATCCTCTATCCTATCCTATCCTCTATCCTATCCTCTATCGTATCCTATCCTCTATCCTATTCTATCCTCTATCCTATCCTACCTTCCATCCTATACTATCCTCTATCCTATCCAATCCTCTATCCTATCCTCTATCCTATCATCCATCCTATCCTATCCACTTTCCTATCCTTTCCTCTATCCTATCCTCTATCCTATCCTATCCTCTATCCTATCCTATCCTCTATCCTATCCTATCCTCTATCCTATCCTATCCTCTATCCTATCCTATCCTCTATCCTATCCTATCCTCTATCCTATCCTCTATCGTATCCTATCCTCTATCCTATCCTATCCTCTATCCTATCCTATCTTCCATCCTATACTATCCTCTATCCTATCCAATCCTCTATCCTATACTCTATCCTATCCACTTTCCTATCCTTTCCTCTATCCTGTTCTCTATCCTATCCTATCCTCTATCCTATCCTATCCTCTATCTTATCCTATTTTCTATTCTATCCTATCCTCCATCCTATCTTGCCCTCTATCCTATCCTATCCTCTATCCTATCCTATCTTCTATTATATAATATACTCTATCCTATGCAATCCTCTATCCTATCCTCTATCCTATCCAATCCCCTATCCTATCCTATATAATATCGAATCCTCCATCATATCCTATCCTCTTTCCTATAATATCATCTATCCTATCCTATCCTCTATCCTATCCTATCCTCTATCCCATTCTACCCTCTATCCTATCCTATCCTCTATCCTATCCTATCCTCTATCCTATCCTATCCTCTATTCTATCCTATCCTCTATCCTATCCTTTCCTCTATCCTATCCTATCCTCTATCCTATCCTGTCCTCTATCCTATACTATCCTCTATCCTATCCTATCCTCTATCCTATCCTATCCTCTATCCTTTCCTATCCTCTATCCTATCCGCTATCCTATCCTCTATCCTATCCTCTATCCTATCCTATCCTCTATCCTATCCTCTATCCTAACCGCTATCCTATCCTCTATCCTATCCACTATCCTATCCTCTATCCTATCCTCTATCCTATCCTCTATACTATCCTATCCTCTATCCTATCCTATCCTCTATCCTATCCTATCCTCTATATTATCCTATCCTCTATTCTATCCTATCCTCTACCCTATCCTCTATCCTATCCTCTATCCTATCGTCTATCCTATCCTATCATCTATCCTATTTTATCCTCTATCCTATCCTCTATCCTATCCTCTATCCTATCCTATCCTCTATCCTATCCTATCCTCTATCCTATCCTATCCTCTATCCTATCCTATCCTCTATCCTATCCTATCCTCTATCCTATCCTCTATCCTATCCTCTATCCTATCCTCTATCCTATCCTATCCTCTATCCTATCCTATCCTCTATCCTATCCTATCCTCTATCCTATCCTATCCTCTATCCTATCCTATCCTCTATCCTATCCTATCCTCTATCCTATCCTATCCTCTATCCTATCCTATCCTCTATCCTATCCTATCCTCTATCCTATCCTATCCTCTATCCTATCCTATCCTCTATCCTATCCTATCCTCTATCCTACCCTATACTCTATCCTATCCTATCCTCTATCCTATCATATCCTCTATATTATCCTATCCTATCCTCTATCCTATCCTATCCTCTATCCTACCCTATCCTCTATCCTATCCTATCCTCTATCCTATCCTATCCTCTATCCTATTGTATTCTGTATCCTATCCTATCCTCTATCCTATCCTTTCCTCTATCCTATCCTATCCTCTATCCTATCCTGTCCTCTATCCTATACTATCCTCTATCCTATCCTATCCTCTATCCTATCCTATCCTCTATATTATCCTATCCTCTATTCTATCCTATCCTCTATCATATCCTCTATCCTATCCTCTATCCTATCCTCTATCCTATCCTCTATCCTATCCTATCCTCTATCCTATCCTCTATCGTATCCTATCCTCTATCCTATCCTATCCTCTATCCTATCCTATCCTCCATCCTATCCTATCCTCTATTCTATCCTATCCTCTATCCTATCCTATCCTCTATCCTATCCTATCCTCTATCCTATCCTATCCTCTATCCTATCGTCTATCGTATCCTATCCTCTATCCTATCCTATCCTCTATCCTATCCTACCTTCCATCCTATACTATCCTCTATCCTATCCAATCCTCTATCCTATCCTCTATCCTATCATCCATCCTATCCTATCCACTTTCCTATCCTTTCCTCTATCCTATCCTCTATCCTATCCCATCCTCTATCCTATCCTATCCTCTATCTTATCCTATCCTCTATTCTATACTATCCTCTATCCTATCCTATCCTCTATCCGATCCTCTATCCTATCCTCTCCTGTATCCTATCCTATCCTCTATCCTATCCTATCCTATCCTCTATCCTACCCTATCCTCTATCCTATCCTATCCTCTATCGTATCCTATCCTCTATATTATCCTATCCTCTATTCTATCCTATCCTCTATCCTATCCTCTATCCTATCCTATCCTGTATCCCATCCTATACTCTATCCTATGCAATCCTCTATCCTATCCTCTATCCTATCCAATCCCCTATCCTATCCTATATAATATCGAATCCTCCATCATATCCTATCCTCTTTCCTATAATATCATCTATCCTATCCTATCCTCTATCCTATCCTATCCTCTATCCCATTCTACCCTCTATCCTATCCTATCCTCTATCCTATCCTATCCTCTATCCTATCCTATCCTCTATTCTATCCTATCCTCTATCCTATCCTTTCCTCTATCCTATCCTATCCTCTATCCTATCCTGTCCTCTATCCTATACTATCCTCTATCCTATCCTATCCTCTATCCTATCCTATCCTCTATCCTTTCCTATCCTCTATCCTATCCGCTATCCTATCCTCTATCCTATCCTCTATCCTATCCTATCCTCTATCCTATCCTCTATCCTAACCGCTATCCTATCCTCTATCCTATCCACTATCCTATCCTCTATCCTATCCTCTATCCTATCCTCTATACTATCCTATCCTCTATCCTATCCTATCCTCTATCCTATCCTATCCTCTATATTATCCTATCCTCTATTCTATCCTATCCTCTACCCTATCCTCTATCCTATCCTCTATCCTATCGTCTATCCTATCCTATCATCTATCCTATTTTATCCTCTATCCTGTCCTCTATCCTATCCTCTATCCTATCCTATCCTCTATCCTATCCTATCCTCTATCCTATCCTATCCTCTATCCTATCCTATCCTCTATCCTATCCTCTATCCTATCCTCTATCCTATCCTCTATCCTATCCTCTATCCTATCCTATCCTCTATCCTATCCTATCCTCTATCCTATCCTATCCTCTATCCTATCCTATCCTCTATCCTATCCTATCCTCTATCCTATCCTATCCTCTATCCTATCCTATCCTCTATCCTATCCTATCCTCTATCCTATCCTATCCTCTATCCTATCCTATCCTCTATCCTATCCTATCCTCTATCCTATCCTATCCTCTATCCTACCCTATACTCTATCCTATCCTATCCTCTATCCTATCATATCCTCTATATTATCCTATCCTCTATTCTATCCTATCCTCTATCCTATCCTATCCTCTATCCTATCCTATCCTCTATCCTACCCTATCCTCTATCCTATCCTATCCTCTATCCTATCCTATCCTCTATCCTATTGTATTCTGTATCCTATCCTATCCTCTATCCTATCCTTTCCTCTATCCTATCCTATCCTCTATCCTATCCTGTCCTCTATCCTATACTATCCTCTATCCTATCCTATCCTCTATCCTATCCTATCCTCTATATTATCCTATCCTCTATTCTATCCTATCCTCTATCATATCCTCTATCCTATCCTCTATCCTATCCTCTATCCTATCCTCTATCCTATCCTATCCTCTATCCTATCCTCTATCGTATCCTATCCTCTATCCTATCCTATCCTCTATCCTATCCTATCCTCCATCCTATCCTATCCTCTATTCTATCCTATCCTCTATCCTATCCTATCCTCTATCCTATCCTATCCTCTATCCTATCCTATCCTCTATCCTATCGTCTATCGTATCCTATCCTCTATCCTATCCTATCCTCTATCCTATCCTACCTTCCATCCTATACTATCCTCTATCCTATCCAATCCTCTATCCTATCCTCTATCCTATCATCCATCCTATCCTATCCACTTTCCTATCCTTTCCTCTATCCTATCCTCTATCCTATCCTATCCTCTATCCTATCCTATCCTCTATCTTATCCTATCCTCTATTCTATACTATCCTCTATCCTATCCTATCCTCTATCCGATCCTCTATCCTATCCTCTCCTGTATCCTATCCTATCCTCTATCCTATCCTATCCTATCCTCTATCCTACCCTATCCTCTATCCTATCCTATCCTCTATCGTATCCTATCCTCTATATTATCCTATCCTCTATTCTATCCTATCCTCTATCCTATCCTCTATCCTATCCTATCCTGTATCCCATCCTATACTCTATCCTATACTATCCTCTGTCCTATCCTATCCTCTATCCTATCCTATCCTCTATCCTATCCTATCCTCTATCCTATCCTATCCTCTATCCTATCCTATCCTCTATATTATCCTATCCTCTTTTCTATCCTATCCTCTATCCTATCCTCTATCCTATCCTCTATCCTATCCTCTATCCTATCCTATCCTCTATCCTATCCTCTATCGTATCCTATCCTCTATCCTATCCTCTATCGTATCCTATCCTCTATCCTATCCTATCCTCTATCCTATCCTATCTTCCATCCTATACTATCCTCTATCCTATCCAATCCTCTATCCTACACTCTATCCTATCCACTTTCCTATCCTTTCCTCTATCCTGTTCTCTATCCTATCCTATCCTCTATCCTATCCTATCCTCTATCTTATCCTATAATTTATTCTATACTATCCTCTACCTTATCCTATCCTCTATCCTATCCTTTCCTCTATCCTATCCTATCCTCTATCCTAACCTATCCTCTATCCTATCCTTTCCTCTATCCTATCCTATCCTCTATCCTATCCTATCCTCTATCCTATCCTATCCTATCCTCTATCCTATCCTATCCTCTATCCTATCCTATCCTCCATCCTATCCTATCCTCTATTCTATCCTATCCTCTATCCTATACTATCCTCTATCCTATCCTATCCTCTATCCTATCCTATCCTCTATCCTATCGTCTATCGTATCCTATCCTCTATCCTATCCTATCCTCTATCCTATCCTACCTTCCATCCTATACTATCCTCTATCCTATCCAATCCTCTATCCTATCCTCTATCCTATCATCCATCCTATCCTATCCACTTTCCTATCCTTTCCTCTATCCTATCCTCTATCCTATCCTATCCTCTATCCTATCCTATCCTCTATCTTATCCTATCCTCTATTCTATACTATCCTCTATCCTATCCTATCCTCTATCCGATCCTCTATCCTATCCTCTCCTGTATCCTATCCTATCCTCTATCCTATCCTATCCTATCCTCTATCCTACCCTATCCTCTATCCTATCCTATCCTCTATCGTATCCTATCCTCTATATTATCCTATCCTCTATTCTATCCTATCCTCTATCCTATCCTCTATCCTATCCTATCCTGTATCCCATCCTATACTCTATCCTATACTATCCTCTGTCCTATCCTATCCTCTATCCTATCCTATCCTCTATCCTATCCTATCCTCTATCCTATCCTATCCTCTATCCTATCCTATCCTCTATCCTATCCTATCCTCTATATTATCCTATCCTCTTTTCTATCCTATCCTCTATCCTATCCTCTATCCTATCCTCTATCCTATCCTCTATCCTATCCTATCCTCTATCCTATCCTCTATCGTATCCTATCCTCTATCCTATCCTCTATCGTATCCTATCCTCTATCCTATCCTATCCTCTATCCTATCCTATCTTCCATCCTATACTATCCTCTATCCTATCCAATCCTCTATCCTACACTCTATCCTATCCACTTTCCTATCCTTTCCTCTATCCTGTTCTCTATCCTATCCTATCCTCTATCCTATCCTATCCTCTATCTTATTCTATAATTTATTCTATACTATCCTCTACCTTATCCTATCCTCTATCCTATCCTTTCCTCTATCCTATCCTATCCTCTATCCTAACCTATCCTCTATCCTATCCTTTCCTCTATCCTATCCTATCCTCTATCCTATCCTATCCTCTATCCTATCCTATCCTATCCTCTATCCTATCCTATCCTATCCTCTATCCTATCCTATCCTCTATCCTATCCTATCCTCCATCCTATCCTATCCTCTATTCTATCCTATCCTCTATCCTATACTATCCTCTATCCTATCCTATCCTCTATCCTATCCTATCCTCTATCCTATCCTCTATCGTATCCTATCCTCTATCCTATCCTATCCTCTATCCTATCCTACCTTCCATCCTATACTATCCTCTATCCTATCCAATCCTCTATCCTATCCTCTATCCAATCATCCATCCTATCGTATCCACTTTCCTATCCTTTCCTCTATCCTATCCTCTATCCTATCCTATCCTCTATCGTATCCTATCCTCTATCTTATCCTATCCTCTATTCTATACTATCCTCTATCCTATCCTATCCTCTATCCTATCCTATCCTCTATATTATCCTATCCTCTTTTCTATCCTATCCTCTATCCTATCCTCTATCCTATCCTCTATCCTATCCTCTATCCTATCCTATCCTCTATCCTATCCTCTATCGTATCCTATCCTCTATCCTATCCTCTATCGTATCCTATCCTCTATCCTATCCTATCCTCTATCCTATCCTATCTTCCATCCTATACTATCCTCTATCCTATCCAATCCTCTATCCTACACTCTATCCTATCCACTTTCCTATCCTTTCCTCTATCCTGTTCTCTATCCTATCCTATCCTCTATCCTATCCTATCCTCTATCTTATTCTATAATTTATTCTATACTATCCTCTACCTTATCCTATCCTCTATCCTATCCTTTCCTCTATCCTATCCTATCCTCTATCCTAACCTATCCTCTATCCTATCCTTTCCTCTATCCTATCCTATCCTCTATCCTATCCTATCCTCTATCCTATCCTATCCTATCCTCTATCCTATCCTATCCTCTATCCTATCCTATCCTCCATCCTATCCTATCCTCTATTCTATCCTATCCTCTATCCTATACTATCCTCTATCCTATCCTATCCTCTATCCTATCCTATCCTCTATCCTATCCTCTATCGTATCCTATCCTCTATCCTATCCTATCCTCTATCCTATCCTACCTTCCATCCTATACTATCCTCTATCCTATCCAATCCTCTATCCTATCCTCTATCCAATCATCCATCCTATCGTATCCACTTTCCTATCCTTTCCTCTATCCTATCCTCTATCCTATCCTATCCTCTATCGTATCCTATCCTCTATCTTATCCTATCCTCTATTCTATACTATCCTCTATCCTATCCTATCCTCTATCCGATCCTCTAACCTATCCTATCCTGTATCCTATCCTTTCCTCTATCCTATCCTATCCTCTATCCTATCCTATCCTCTATCCTATCCTCTATCCTATCCTATCCTCTATCCTATCCTATCCGCTATCCTATCCTATCCTCTATCCTATCCTCTATCGTATCCTATCCTCTATCGTATCCTATCCTCTATCCTATCCTATCCACTATCCTATCCTACCTTCCATCCTATACTATCCTCTATCCTATCCAATCCTCTATCCTATCCTCTATCCTATCATCCATCCTATCCTATCCACTTTCCTATCCTTTCCTCTATCCTATCCTCTATCCTATCCTATCCTCTATCCTATCCTATCCTCTATCTTATCCTATCCTCTATTCTATACTATCCTCTATCCTATCCTATCCTCTATCCTATCCTCTATCCTATCCTATCCTGTATCCCATCCTATACTCTATCCTATACTATCCTCTGTCCTATCCTATCCTCTATCCTATCCTATCCTCTATCCTATCCTATCCTCTATCCTATCCTATCCTCTATCCTATCCTATCCTCTATATTATCCTATCCTCTTTTCTATCCTATCCTCTATCCTATCCTCTATCCTATCCTCTATCCTATCCTCTATCCTATCCTCTATCCTATCCTCTATCCTATCCTCTATCCTATCCTCTATCCTATCCTATCCTCTATCCTATCCTCTGCCCTATCCTCTATCCTATCCTCTATCCTATCCTCTATCCTATCCTCTATCCTATCCTCTATCCTATCCTCTATCCTATCCTATCCTCTATCCTATCCTCTATCGTATCCTATCCTCTATCCTATCCTATCCTCTATCCTATCCTATCTTCCATCCTATACTATCCTCTATCCTATCCTATCCTCTATCCTATCCTATCCTATCCTCTATCTTATCCTATAATTTATTCTATACTATCCTCTACCTTATCCTATCCTCTATCCTATCCTATCCTCTATCCTATCCTATCCTCCATCCTATCCTATCCTCTATTCTATCCTATCCTCTATCCTATCCTATCCTCTATCCTATCCTATCCTCTATCCTATCCTCTATCGTATCCTATCCTCTATCCTATCCTATCCTCTATCCTATCCTATCCTCCATCCTATCCTATCCTCTATTCTATCCTATCCTCTATCCTATCCTATCCTCTATCCTATCCTATCCTCTATCCTATCCTATCCTCTATCCTATCCTCTATCGTATCCTATCCTCTATCCTATCCTATCAACTATCCTATCCTACCTTCCATCCTATACTATCCTATATCCTATCCAATCCTCTATCCTATCCTGTATCCTATCATCCATCCTATCCTATCCACTTTCCTATCCTTTCCTCTATCCTATCCTCTATCCTATCCTATCCTCTATCCTATCCTATCCTCTATCTTATCCTATCCTCTATTCTATACTATCCTCTATCCTATCCTATCCTCTATCCGATCCTCTATCCTATCCTCTCCTGTATCCTATCCTATCCTCTATCCTATCCTATCCTATCCTCTATCCTACCCTATCCTCTATCCTATCCTATCCCCTATCCTATCCTATCCTCTATATTATCCTATCCTCTATTCTATCCTATCCTCTATCCTATCCTCTATCCTATCCTATCCTGTATCCCATCCTATACTCTATCCTATACTATCCTCTGTCCTATCCTATCCTCTATCCTATCCTATCCTCTATCCTATCCTATCCTCTATCCTATCCTATCCTCTATCCTATCCTATCCTCTATATTATCCTATCCTCTTTTCTATCCTATCCTCTATCCTATCCTCTATCCTTTCCTCTATCCTATCCTCTATCCTATCCTATCCTCTATCCTATCCTATCCTCTATCTTATCCTATCCTCTATTCTATACTATCCTCTATCCTATCCTATCCTCTATCCGATCCTCTATCCTATCCTCTCCTGTATCCTATCCTATCCTCTATCCTATCCTATCCTATCCTCTATCCTACCCTATCCTCTATCCTATCCTATCCCCTATCCTATCCTATCCTCTATATTATCCTATCCTCTATTCTATCCTATCCTCTATCCTATCCTCTATCCTATCCTATCCTGTATCCCATCCTATACTCTATCCTATACTATCCTCTGTCCTATCCTATCCTCTATCCTATCCTATCCTCTATCCTATCCTATCCTCTATCCTATCCTTTCCTCTATCCTATCCTATCCTCTATCCTATCCTATCCTCTATCCTATCCTATCCTATCCTCTATCCTATCCTTTCCTCTATCCTATCCTATCCTCCATCCTATCCTATCCTCTATTCTATCCTATCCTCTATCCTATACTATCCTCTATCCTATCCTATCCTCTATCCTATCCTATCCTCTATCCTATCCTCTATCGTATCCTATCCTCTATCCTATCCTATCCTCTATCCTATCCAACCTTCCATCCTATACTATCCTCTATCCCATCCAATCCTCTATCCTATCCTCTATCCTATCATCCATCCTATCGTATCCACTTTCCTATCCTTTCCTCTATCCTATCCTCTATCGTATCCTATCCTCTATCGTATCCTATCCTCTATCTTATCCTATCCTCTATTCTATACTATCCTCTATCCTATCCTATCCTCTATCCGATCCTCTATCCTATCCTATCCTGTATTCTATCCTATCCTCTATCCTATCCTATCCTCTATCCTATCCTATCCTCTATCCTATCCTATCCTCTATCCTATCCTATCCTCTATCCTACAATATCCTCTATCCTATCCTATACTCTATCCTATCCTATCCTCTATATTATCCTATCCTCTATTCTATCCTATCCTCTATCCTATCCTATCCTGTATCCCATCCTATACTCTATCCTATACTATCCTCTGTCCTATCCCATCCTCTATCCTATCCTATCCTCTATCCTATCCTATCCTCTATCCTATCCTGTCCTCTAGCCTATACTATCCTCTATCCTATCCTATCCTCTATCCTATCCTATCCTCTATCCTATCCTATCCTCTATCCTATCCTTTCCTCTATCCTATCCTATCCTCTATCCGATCCTCTATCCTATCCTAGCCTGTATCCTATCCTATCCTCTATCCTATCCTATCCTCTATACTATCCTTTCCTCTATCCTATCCTATCCTCTATCCTATCCTATCCTCTATCCGATCCTCTATCCTATCCTATCCTGTATCCTATCCTATCCTCTATCCTATCCTATCCTCTATCCTATCATATCCTCTATCCTATCCTATCCTCTATCCTATCCTATCCTCTATCCTATCCTATCCTCTATCCTATCCTATCCTCTATCCTATCCTATCCTCTATATTATCCTATCCTCTATTCTATCCTATCCTCTATCATATCCTCTATCCTATCCTCTATCCTATCCTCTATCCTATCCTATCCTCTATCCTATCCTCTATCGTATCCTATCCTCTATCCTATCCTATCCTCTATCCTATCCTATCCTCCATCCTATCCTATCCTCTATTCTATCCTATCCTCTATCCTATCCTATCCTCTATCCTATCCTATCCGCTATCCTATCCTATCCTCTATCCTATCCTCTATCGTATCCTATCCTCTATCGTATCCTATCCTCTATCCTATCCTATCCACTATCCTATCCTACCTTCCATCCTATACTATCCTCTATCCTATCCAATCCTCTATCCTATCCTCTATCCTATCATCCATCCTATCCTATCCACTTTCCTATCCTTTCCTCTATCCTATCCTCTATCCTATCCTATCCTCTATCCTATCCTATCCTCTATCTTATCCTATCCTCTATTCTATACTATCCTCTATCCTATCCTATCCTCTATCCTATCCTCTATCCTATCCTATCCTGTATCCCATCCTATACTCTATCCTATACTATCCTCTGTCCTATCCTATCCTCTATCCTATCCTATCCTCTATCCTATCCTATCCTCTATCCTATCCTATCCTCTATCCTATCCTATCCTCTATATTATCCTATCCTCTTTTCTATCCTATCCTCTATCCTATCCTCTATCCTATCCTCTATCCTATCCTCTATCCTATCCTCTATCCTATCCTATCCTCTATCCTATCCTCTGCCCTATCCTCTATCCTATCCTCTATCCTATCCTCTATCCTATCCTCTATCCTATCCTCTATCCTATCCTCTATCCTATCCTATCCTCTATCCTATCCTCTATCGTATCCTATCCTCTATCCTATCCTATCCTCTATCCTATCCTATCTTCCATCCTATACTATCCTCTATCCTATCCTATCCTCTATCCTATCCTCTATCCTATCCTCTATCCTATCCTATCCTCTATCCTATCCTCTATCGTATCCTATCCTCTATCCTATCCTATCCTCTATCCTATCCTATCTTCCATCCTATACTATCCTCTATCCTATCCTATCCTCTATCCTATCCTATCCTATCCTCTATCTTATCCTATAATTTATTCTATACTATCCTCTACCTTATCCTATCCTCTATCCTATCCTATCCTCTATCCTATCCTATCCTCCATCCTATCCTATCCTCTATTCTATCCTATCCTCTATCCTATCCTATCCTCTATCCTATCCTATCCTCTATCCTATCCTCTATCGTATCCTATCCTCTATCCTATCCTATCCTCTATCCTATCCTATCCTCCATCCTATCCTATCCTCTATTCTATCCTATCCTCTATCCTATCCTATCCTCTATCCTATCCTATCCTCTATCCTATCCTATCCTCTATCCTATCCTCTATCGTATCCTATCCTCTATCCTATCCTATCCTCTATCCTATCCTACCTTCCATCCTATACTATCCTATATCCTATCCAATCCTCTATCCTATCCTCTATCCTATCATCCATCCTATCCTATCCACTTTCCTATCCTTTCCTCTATCCTATCCTCTATCCTATCCTATCCTCTATCCTATCCTATCCTCTATCTTATCCTATCCTCTATTCTATA
Source organism: Halictus rubicundus (assembly GCF_050948215.1). NCBI lineage: Eukaryota > Metazoa > Arthropoda > Insecta > Hymenoptera > Halictidae > Halictus > Halictus rubicundus. The sequence continues at coordinate 395,867 of NW_027488745.1, read as the reverse complement.
CTATCCTCTATCCTATCCTATCCTCTATCCGATCCTCTATCCTATCCTCTCCTGTATCCTATCCTATCCTCTATCCTATCCTATCCTATCCTCTACCCTACCCTATCCTCTATCCTATCCTATCCTCTATCCTATCCTATCCTCTATATTATCCTATCCTCTATTCTATCCTATCCTCTATCCTATCCTCTATCCTATCCTATCCTGTATCCCATCCTATACTCTATCCTATACTATCCTCTGTCCTATCCTATCCTCTATCCTATCCTATCCTCTATCCTATCCTATCCTCTATCCTATCCTATCCTCTATCCTATCCTATCCTCTATATTATCCTATCCTCTTTTCTATCCTATCCTCTATCCTATCCTCTATCCTATCCTCTATCCTATCCTCTATCCTATCCTATCCTCTATCCTATCCTCTATCGTATCCTATCCTCTATCCTATCCTCTATCGTATCCTATCCTCTATCCTATCCTATCCTCTATCCTATCCTATCTTCCATCCTATACTATCCTCTATCCTATCCAATCCTCTATCCTATACTCTATCCTATCCACTTTCCTATCCTTTCCTCTATCCTGTTCTCTATCCTATCCTATCCTCTATCCTATCCTATCCTCTATCTTATCCTATAATTTATTCTATACTATCCTCTACCTTATCCTATCCTCTATCCTATCCTTTCCTCTATCCTATCCTATCCTCTATCCTAACCTATCCTCTATCCTATCCTTTCCTCTATCCTATCCTATCCTCTATCCTATCCTATCCTCTATCCTATCCTATCCTATCCTCTATCCTATCCTTTCCTCTATCCTATCCTATCCTCCATCCTATCCTATCCTCTATTCTATCCTATCCTCTATCCTATACTATCCTCTATCCTATCCTATCCTCTATCCTATCCTATCCTCTATCCTATCCTCTATCGTATCCTATCCTCTATCCTATCCTATCCTCTATCCTATCCAACCTTCCATCCTATACTATCCTCTATCCCATCCAATCCTCTATCCTATCCTCTATCCTATCATCCATCCTATCGTATCCACTTTCCTATCCTTTCCTCTATCCTATCCTCTATCGTATCCTATCCTCTATCGTATCCTATCCTCTATCTTATCCTATCCTCTATTCTATACTATCCTCTATCCTATCCTATCCTCTATCCGATCCTCTAACCTATCCTATCCTGTATCCTATCCTATCCTCTATCCTATCCTATCCTCTATCCTATCCTATCCTCTATCCTACCCTATCCTCTATCCTATCCTATACTCTATCCTATCCTATCCTCTATATTATCCTATCCTCTATTCTATCCTATCCTCTATCCTATCCTATCCTGTATCCCATCCTATACTCTATCCTATACTATCCTCTGTCCTATCCTATCCTCTATCCTATCCTATCCTCTATCCTATCCTATCCTCTATCCTATCCTGTCCAGTATCCTATACTATCCTCTGTCCTATCCTATCCTCTATCCTATCCTATCCTCTATCCTATCCTTTCCTCTATCCTATCCTCTCCTCTATCCTATCCTATCCTCTATCCGATCCTCTATCCTATCCTATCCTGTATCCCATCCTATACTCTATCCTATACTATCCTCTGTCCTATCCTATCCTCTATCCTATCCTATCCTCTATCCTATCCTATCCTCTATCCTATCCTATCCTCTATCCTATCCTATCCTCTATATTATCCTATCCTCTTTTCTATCCTATCCTCTATCCTATCCTCTATCCTAACCTCTATCCTATCCTCTATCCTATCCTCTATCCTATCCTCTATCCTATCCTCTATCCTATCCTCTATCCTATCCTCTATCCTATCCTATCCTCTATCCTATCCTCTATCCTATCCTCTATCCTATCCTCTATCCTATCCTCTATCCTATCCTCTATCCTATCCTCTATCCTATCCTCTATCCTATCCTCTATCCTATCCTATCCTCTATCCTATCCTCTATCGTATCCTATCCTCTATCCTATCCTATCCTCTATCCTATCCTATCTTCCATCCTATACTATCCTCTATCCTATCCTATCCTCTATCCTATCCTATCCTCTATCTTATCCTATAATTTATTCTATACTATCCTCTACCTTATCCTATCCTCTATCCTATCCTTTCCTCTATCCTATCCTATCCTCTATCCTAACCTATCCTCTATCCTATCCTTTCCTCTATCCTATCCTATCCTCTATCCTATCCTATCCTCTATCCTATCCTATCCTATCCTCTATCCTATCCTATCCTCTATCCTATCCTATCCTCCATCCTATCCTATCCTCTATTCTATCCTATCCTCTATCCTATACTATCCTCTATCCTATCCTATCCTCTATCCTATCCTATCCTCTATCCTATCCTCTATCGTATCCTATCCTCTATCCTATCCTATCCTCTATCCTATCCTACCTTCCATCCTATACTATCCTCTATCATATCCAATCCTCTATCCTATCCTCTATCCTATCATCCATCCTATCGTATCCACTTTCCTATCCTTTCCTCTATCCTATCCTCTATCCTATCCTATCCTCTATCGTATCCTATCCTCTATCTTATCCTATCCTCTATTCTATACTATCCTCTATCCTATCCTATCCTCTATCCGATCCTCTATCCTATCCTATCCTGTATTCTATCCTATCCTCTATCCTATCCTATCCTCTATCCTATCCTATCCTCTATCCTATCCTATCCTCTATCCTATCCTATCCTCTATCCTACAATATCCTCTATCCTATCCTATACTCTATCCTATCCTATCCTCTATATTATCCTATCCTCTATTCTATCCTATCCTCTATCCTATCCTATCCTGTATCCCATCCTATACTCTATCCTATACTATCCTCTGTCCTATCCTATCCTCTATCCTATCCTATCCTCTATCCTATCCTATCCTCTATCCTATCCTGTCCTCTAGCCTATACTATCCTCTATCCTATCCTATCCTCTATCCTATCCTATCCTCTATCCTATCCTATCCTCTATCCTATCCTTTCCTCTATCCTATCCTATCCTCTATCCTATCCTATCCTCTATCCGATCCTCTATCCTATCCTAGCCTGTATCCTATCCTATCCTCTATCCTATCCTATCCTCTATCCTATCCTTTCCTCTATCCTATCCTATCCTCTATCCTATCCTATCCTCTATCCGATCCTCTATCCTATCCTATCCTGTATCCTATCCTATCCTCTATCCTATCCTATCCTCTATCCTATCATATCCTCTATCCTATCCTATCCTCTATCCTATCCTATCCTCTATCCTATCCTATCCTCTATCCTATCCTATCCTCTATCCTATCCTATCCTCTATCCTATCCTATCCTCTATATTATCCTATCCTCTATTCTATCCTATCCTCTATCATATCCTCTATCCTATCCTCTATCCTATCCTCTATCCTATCCTCTATCCTATCCTATCCTCTATCCTATCCTCTATCGTATCCTATCCTGTATCCTATCCTATCCTCTATCCTATCCTATCCTCCATCCTATCCTATCCTCTATTCTATCCTATCCTCTATCCTATCCTATCCTCTATCCTATCCTATCCGCTATCCTATCCTATCCTCTATCCTATCCTCTATCGTATCCTATCCTCTATCGTATTCTATCCTCTATCCTATCCTATCCTCTATCCTATCCTACCTTCCATCCTATACTATCCTCTATCCTATCCAATCCTCTATCCTATCCTCTATCCTATCATCCATCCTATCCTATCCACTTTCCTATCCTTTCCTCTATCCTATCCTCTATCCTATCCTATCCTCTATCCTATCGTATCCTCTATCTTATCCTATCCTCTATTCTATACTATCCTCTATCCTATCCTATCCTCTATCCGATCCTCTATCCTATCCTATCCTGTATCCTATCCTATCCTCTATCCTATCCTATCCTCTATACTATCCTATCCTCTATCCTATCCTATCCTCTATCCTACCCTATCCTCTATCCTATCCTATCCTCTATCCTATCCTATCCTCTATATTATCCTATCCTCTATCCTATCCTATCCTCTATCCTATTGTATCCTGTATCCTATCCTATCCTCTATCCTATCCTTTCCTCTATCCTATCCTATCCTCTATCCTATCCTATCCTCTATCCTATCCTATCCTCTATCCTATCCTATCCTCTATCCTATCCTATCCTCTATCCTATCCTATCCTCTATCCTATTGTATCCTGAATTCTATCCTATTCTCTATCCTACCCTATACTCTATCCTATCCTATCCTCTATCCTATCATATCCTCTATATTATCCTATCCTCTATTCTATCCTATCCTCTATCCTATCCTCTATCCTATCCTATCCTCTATCCTATCCTATCCTCTATCCTACCCTAACCTCTATCCTATCCTATCCTCTATCCTATCCTATCCTCCATCCTATTGTATTCTGTATCCTATCCTATCCTCTATCCTATCCTTTCCTCTATCCTATCCTATCCTCTATCCTATCCTATCCTCTATCCGATCCTCTATCCTATCCTATCCTGTATCCTATCCTATCATCTATCCTATCCTATCCTCTATCCTATCCTTTCCTCTATCCTATCCTATCCTCTATCCTATCCTATCCTCTATCCGATCCTCTATCCTATCCTATCCTGTATCCTATCCTATCCTGTATCCTATCCTATCTTCTATCCTATCATATCCTCTATCCTATCCTATCCTCTATCCTATCCTATCCTCTATCCTATCCTATCCTCTATCCTATCCTATCCTCTATCCTATCCTATCCTCTATCCTATCCTATCATCTATCCTATTTTATCCTCTATCCTATCCTCTATCCTATCCTCTATCCTATCCTATCCTCTATCCTATCCTATCCTCTATCCTATCCTATCCTCTATCCTATCCTATCCTCTATCCTATCCTATCCCCTATCCTATCCTATCCTCTATCCTATCCTATCCTCTATCCTATCCTATCCTCTATCCTATCCTTTCCTCAATCCTATTATATCCTCTATCCTATCCTATCCCCTATCCTATCCTATCCTCTATCCTATCCTATCCTCTATCCTATCCTATCCTCTATATTATCCTAACCTCAATTCTATCCTATCCTCTATCCTATCCTCTATCCTATCCTATCCTGTATCCCATCCTATACTCTATCCTATAGTATCCTCTGCCCTATCCTATTTTCTATCCTATCCTATGCTCCATCCTATCCTATCCTCTATTCTATCAAATCCTCTATCCTATACTATCCTCTATCCTATCCTATCCTCTATCCTATCCTATCCTCTATCCTATCCTCTATCGTATCCTATCCTCTATCCTATCCTATCCTCTATCCTATCCTCTATCGTATCCTATCCTCTATCCTATCCTATCCTCTATCCTATCCTATATTCCATCCTATACTATCCTCTATCCTATCCAATCCTCTATCCTATCCTCTATCCTATCATCCATCCTATCCTATCCACTTTCCTATCCTTTCCTCTATCCTATCCTCTATCCTATCCTATCCTCTATCCTATCCTATCCTCTATCCTATCCTATCCTCTATCCTATCCTATCCTCTATCCTATCCTATCCTCTATCCTATCCTATCCTCTATCCTATCCTATCCTCTATCCTATCCTATCCTCTATCCTATCCTATCCTCTATCCTATCCTATCCTCTATCCTATCCTATCCTCTATCCTATCCTATCCTCTATCCTATCCTATCCTCTATCCTATCCTATCCTCTATCCTATCCTATCCTCTATCCTATCCTATCCTCTATCCTATCCTATCCTCTATCCTATCCTATCCTCTATCCTATCCTATCCTCTATGCTATCCTATCCTCTATCCTATTGTATCCTGTATCCTATCCTATCCTCTACCCTATTCTATCATCTATCCTATCCTATCCTCTATCCTATCCTCTATCCTATCCTATCCTGTATCCTATCCTATCCTGTATCCTATCCTATCCTCTATCCTATCATATCCTCTATCCTATCCTATCCTCTATCCTATCCTATCCTCTATCCTATCCTATCCTCCATCCTATCCTATCCTCTATCCTATCCTATCCTCTATCCTATCCTATCATCTATCCTATTTTATCCTCTATCCTATCCTCTATCCTATCCTCTATCCTATCCTATCCTCTATCCTATCCTATCCTCTATCCTATTGTATCCTGTATCCTATCCTATCCTCTATCCTATCCTATCATCTATCCTATCCTATCCTCTATCCTATCCTATCCTCTATCCTATCCTATCCTCTATCCTATCCTATCTTCTATCCTATCCTATCCTCTATCTTATCCTATCCTCTATCCGATACTATCCTCTACCTTATCCTATCCTCTATCCTATCCTGTCCTCTATCCTATCCTTTCCTCTATCCTATCCTGTCCTCTATCCTATCCTATCCTCTATTCGATCCTCTATCCTATCCTATCCTGTATCCTATCCTATCCTCTATCCTATCCTATCCTTTCCTCTATCCTATCCTATCCTCTATCCTATCCTATCCTCTATCCGATCCTCTATCCTATCCTATCCTGTATCCTATCCTATCCTCTATCCTATCATATCCTCTATCCTATCCTATCCTCTATCCTATCCTATCCTCTATCCTATCCTATCCTCTATCCTATCCTATCATCTATCCTATTTTATCCTCTATCCTATCCTCTATCCTATCCTCTATCCTATCCTATCCTCTATCCTATCCTATCTTCTATCGTATCCTTTCCTCAATCCTATTATATCCTCTATCCTATCCTATCCCCTATCCTATCCAATCCTCTATCCTATCCTATCCTGTATCCTATCCTCTATCCTATCCTATCCTCTATCCTATCCTATCCTCTATATTATCCTATCCTCTTTTCTATCCTATCCTCTATCCTATCCTCTATCCTATCCTCTATCCTATCCTCTATCCCATCCTCTATCCTATCCTCTATCCTATCCTCTATCGTATCCTATCCTCTATCCTATCCTCTATCGTATCCTATCCTCTATCCTATCCTATCCTCTATCCTATCCTATCTTCCATCCTATACTATCCTCTATCCTATCCAATCCTCTATCCTATCCTCTATCCTATCATCCATCCTATCCTATCCACTTTCCTATCCTTTCCTCTATCCTATCCTCTATCCTATCCTATCCTCTATCCTATCCTATCCTCTATCCTATCCTATCCTCTATCCTATCCTATCCTCTATCCTATCCTATCCTCTATCCTATTGTATCCTGTATCCTATCCTATCCTCTATCCTATCCTATCATCTATCCTATCCTATCCTCTATCCTATCCTATCCTCTATCCTATCCTATCCTCTATCCTATCCTATCTTCTATCCTATCCTATCCTCTATCTTATCCTATCCTCTATCCGATACTATCCTCTACCTTATCCTATCCTCTATCCTATCCTATCCTCTATCCTATCCTTTCCTCTATCCTATCCTGTCCTCTATCCTATCCTATCCTCTATTCGATCCTCTATCCTATCCTATCCTGTATCCTATCCTATCCTCTATCCTATCCTATCCTTTCCTCTATCCTATCCTATCCTCTATCCTATCCTATCCTCTATCCGATCCTCTATCCTATCCTATCCTCTATCCTATCCTATCCTCTATCCTATCCTATCCTCTATCCTATTGTATCCTGTATCCTATCCTATCCTCTATCCTATCCTATCATCTATCCTATCCTATCCTCTATCCTATCCTATCCTCTATCCTATCCTATCCTTTCCTCTATCCTATCCTATCCTCTATCCTATCCTATCCTCTATCCGATCCTCTATCCTATCCTATCCTGTATCCTATCCTATCCTCTATCCTATCATATCCTCTATCCTATCCTATCCTCTATCCTATCCTATCATCTATCCTATCCTATCCTATCCTCTATCCTATCCTATCTTCTATCCTATCCTATCCTCTATCTTATCCTATCCTCTATCCGATACTATCCTCTACCTTATCCTATCCTCTATCCTATCCTATCCTCTATCCTATCCTTTCCTCTATCCTATCCTGTCCTCTATCCTATCCTATCCTCTATTCGATCCTCTATCCTATCCTATCCTGTATCCTATCCTATCCTCTATCCTATCCTATCCTTTCCTCTATCCTATCCTATCCTCTATCCTATCCTATCCTCTATCCGATCCCCTATCCTATCCTATCCTGTATCCTATCCTATCCTCTATCCTATCATATCCTCTATCCTATCCTATCCTCTATCCTATCCTATCCTCTATATTATCCTATCCTCTTTTCTATCCTATCCTCTATCCTATCCTCTATCCTATCCTCTATCCTATCCTCTATCCTATCCTCTATCCTATCCTATCCTCTATCCTATCCTCTATCGTATCCTATCCTCTATCCTATCCTCTATCGTATCCTATCCTCTATCCTATCATATCCTCTATCCTATCCTATCTTCCATCCTATACTATCCTCTATCCTATCCAATCCTCTATCCTATCCTCTATCCTATCATCCATCCTATCCTATCCACTTTCCTATCCTTTCCTCTATCCTATCCTGTATCCTATCCTATCCTCTATCCTATCCTATCCTCTATCCTATCCTATCCTCTATCCTATCCTATCCTCTATCCTATCCTATCCTCTATCCTATCCTATCCTCTATCCTATCCTATCCTCTATCCTATCCTATCCTCTATCCTATCCTATCCTCTATCCTATCCTATCCTCTATCCTATCCTATCCTCTATCCTATCCTATCCTCTATCCTATCCTATCCTCTATCCTATCCTATCCTCTATCCTATCCTATCCTCTATCCTATCCTATCCTCTATCCTATCCTATCCTCTATCCTATCCTATCCTCTATCCTATCCTATCCTCTATCCTATCCTATCCTCTATCCTATCCTATCCTCTATCCTATCCTATCATCTATCCTATTTTATCCTCTATCCTATCCTCTATCCTATCCTCTATCCTATCCTATCCTCTATCCTATCCTATCTTCTATCGTATCCTTTCCTCAATCCTATTATATCCTCTATCCTATCCTATCCCCTATCCTATCCAATCCTCTATCCTATCCTATCCTGTATCCTATCCTCTATCCTATCCTATCCTCTATCCTATCCTATCCTCTATATTATCCTATCCTCTTTTCTATCCTATCCTCTATCCTATCCTCTATCCTATCCTCTATCCTATCCTCTATCCCATCCTCTATCCTATCCTCTATCCTATCCTCTATCGTATCCTATCCTCTATCCTATCCTCTATCGTATCCTATCCTCTATCCTATCCTATCCTCTATCCTATCCTATCTTCCATCCTATACTATCCTCTATCCTATCCAATCCTCTATCCTATCCTCTATCCTATCATCCATCCTATCCTATCCACTTTCCTATCCTTTCCTCTATCCTATCCTCTATCCTATCCTATCCTCTATCCTATCCTATCCTCTATCCTATCCTATCCTCTATCCTATCCTATCCTCTATCCTATCCTATCCTCTATCCTATTGTATCCTGTATCCTATCCTATCCTCTATCCTATCCTATCATCTATCCTATCCTATCCTCTATCCTATCCTATCCTCTATCCTATCCTATCCTCTATCCTATCCTATCTTCTATCCTATCCTATCCTCTATCTTATCCTATCCTCTATCCGATACTATCCTCTACCTTATCCTATCCTCTATCCTATCCTATCCTCTATCCTATCCTTTCCTCTATCCTATCCTGTCCTCTATCCTATCCTATCCTCTATTCGATCCTCTATCCTATCCTATCCTGTATCCTATCCTATCCTCTATCCTATCCTATCCTTTCCTCTATCCTATCCTATCCTCTATCCTATCCTATCCTCTATCCGATCCTCTATCCTATCCTATCCTCTATCCTATCCTATCCTCTATCCTATCCTATCCTCTATCCTATTGTATCCTGTATCCTATCCTATCCTCTATCCTATCCTATCATCTATCCTATCCTATCCTCTATCCTATCCTATCCTCTATCCTATCCTATCCTTTCCTCTATCCTATCCTATCCTCTATCCTATCCTATCCTCTATCCGATCCTCTATCCTATCCTATCCTGTATCCTATCCTATCCTCTATCCTATCATATCCTCTATCCTATCCTATCCTCTATCCTATCCTATCATCTATCCTATCCTATCCTATCCTCTATCCTATCCTATCTTCTATCCTATCCTATCCTCTATCTTATCCTATCCTCTATCCGATACTATCCTCTACCTTATCCTATCCTCTATCCTATCCTATCCTCTATCCTATCCTTTCCTCTATCCTATCCTGTCCTCTATCCTATCCTATCCTCTATTCGATCCTCTATCCTATCCTATCCTGTATCCTATCCTATCCTCTATCCTATCCTATCCTTTCCTCTATCCTATCCTATCCTCTATCCTATCCTATCCTCTATCCGATCCCCTATCCTATCCTATCCTGTATCCTATCCTATCCTCTATCCTATCATATCCTCTATCCTATCCTATCCTCTATCCTATCCTATCCTCTATATTATCCTATCCTCTTTTCTATCCTATCCTCTATCCTATCCTCTATCCTATCCTCTATCCTATCCTCTATCCTATCCTCTATCCTATCCTATCCTCTATCCTATCCTCTATCGTATCCTATCCTCTATCCTATCCTCTATCGTATCCTATCCTCTATCCTATCATATCCTCTATCCTATCCTATCTTCCATCCTATACTATCCTCTATCCTATCCAATCCTCTATCCTATCCTCTATCCTATCATCCATCCTATCCTATCCACTTTCCTATCCTTTCCTCTATCCTATCCTGTATCCTATCCTATCCTCTATCCTATCCTATCCTCTATCCTATCCTATCCTCTATCCTATCCTATCCTCTATCCTATCCTATCCTCTATCCTATCCTATCCTCTATCCTATCCTATCCTCTATCCTATCCTATCCTCTATCCTATCCTATCCTCTATCCTATCCTATCCTCTATCCTATCCTATCCTCTATCCTATCCTATCCTCTATCCTATCCTATCCTCTATCCTATCCTATCCTCTATCCTATCCTATCCTCTATCCTATCCTATCCTCTATCCTATCCTATCCTCTATCCTATCCTATCCTCTATCCTATCCTATCCTCTATCCTATCCTATCCTCTATCCTATCCTATCCTCTATCCTATCCTATCATCTATCCTATTTTATCCTCTATCCTATCCTCTATCCTATCCTCTATCCTATCCTATCCTCTATCCTATCCTATCTTCTATCGTATCCTTTCCTCAATCCTATTATATCCTCTATCCTATCCTATCCCCTATCCTATCCAATCCTCTATCCTATCCTATCCTGTATCCTATCCTCTATCCTATCCTATCCTCTATCCTATCCTATCCTCTATATTATCCTATCCTCTTTTCTATCCTATCCTCTATCCTATCCTCTATCCTATCCTCTATCCTATCCTCTATCCTATCCTCTATCCTATCCTCTATCCTATCCTATCCTCTATCCTATCCTCTATCGTATCCTATCCTCTATCCTATCCTCTATCGTATCCTATCCTCTATCCTATCCTATCCTCTATCCTATCCTATCTTCCATCCTATACTATCCTCTATCCTATCCAATCCTCTATCCTATCCTCTATCCTATCATCCATCCTATCCTATCCACTTTCCTATCCTTTCCTCTATCCTATCCTCTATCCTATCCTATCCTCTATCCTATCCTATCCTCTATCCTATCCTATCCTCTATCCTATCCTATCCTCTATCCTATCCTATCCTCTATCCTATCCTATCCTCTATCCTATTGTATCCTGTATCCTATCCTATCCTCTATCCTATCCTATCATCTATCCTATCCTATCCTCTATCCTATCCTATCCTCTATCCTATCCTATCCTTTCCTCTATCCTATCCTATCCTCTATCCTATCCTATCCTCTATCCGATCCTCTATCCTATCCTATCCTGTATCCTATCCTATCCTCTATCCTATCATATCCTCTATCCTATCCTATCCTCTATCCTATCCTATCATCTATCCTATCCTATCCTCTATCCTATCCTATCCTCTATCCTATCCTATCCTCTATCCTATCCTATCTTCTATCCTATCCTATCCTCTATCTTATCCTATCCTCTATCCGATACTATCCTCTACCTTATCCTATCCTCTATCCTATCCTATCCTCTATCCTATCCTTTCCTCTATCCTATCCTGTCCTCTATCCTATCCTATCCTCTATTCGATCCTCTATCCTATCCTACCCTGTATCCTATCCTATCCTCTATCCTATCCTATCCTTTCCTCTATCCTATCCTATCCTCTATCCTATCCTATCCTCTATCCGATCCCCTATCCTATCCTATCCTGTATCCTATCCTATCCTGTATCCTATCATATCCTCTATCCTATCCTATCCTCTATCCTATCCTATCCTCTATATTATCCTATCCTCTTTTCTATCCTATCCTCTATCCTATCCTCTATCCTATCCTCTATCCTATCCTCTATCCTATCCTCTATCCTATCCTATCCTCTATCCTATCCTCTATCGTATCCTATCCTCTATCCTATCCTCTATCGTATCCTATCCTCTATCCTATCCTATCCTCTATCCTATCCTATCTTCCATCCTATACTATCCTCTATCCTATCCAATCCTCTATCCTATCCTCTATCCTATCATCCATCCTATCCTATCCACTTTCCTATCCTTTCCTCTATCCTATCCTCTATCCTATCCTATCCTCTATCCTATCCTATCCTCTATCCTATCCTATCCTCTATCCTATCCTATCCTCTATCCTATCCTATCCTCTATCCTATCCTATCCTCTATCCTATCCTATCCTCTATCCTATCCTATCCTCTATCCTATCCTATCCTCTATCCTATCCTATCCTCTATCCTATCCTATCCTCTATCCTATCCTATCCTCTATCCTATCCTATCCTCTATCCTATCCTATCCTCTATCCTATCCTATCCTCTATCCTATCCTATCCTCTATCCTATCCTATCCTCTATCCTATCCTATCCTCTATCCTATCCTATCCTCTATCCTATCCTATCCTCTATCCTATCCTATCCTCTATCCTATCCTATCCTCTATCCTATCCTATCCTCTATCCTATCCTATCCTCTATCCTATCCTATCCTCTATCCTATCCTATCCTCTATCCTATCCTATCCTCTATCCTATCCTATCCTCTATCCTATCCTATCCTCTATCCTATCCTATCCTCTATCCTATTGTATCCTGTATCCTATCCTATCCTCTATCCTATCCTATCATCTATCCTATCCTTTTTTTTTTTTTAAAGGTATTTGCCTCTATTTGACTTTTCAATTTCTACAAAAATCGTTAAAAATCTATTATCGCTGGTTACGCATGTACTTAATTTAATTTACTCTAATCGATTCGCTTAGACTTAATCTATTTTATATATATATACTAACACTTAAAGTACCTAGACTCGAGATTAACACTAGGATTACAAATCTAAAACCTAAACTCTAATACTTTACTAGCTAAACCTATCAACTAAAAACCAAAAAACTAACGCAAACAGTTGTAATTCTAATTTTTCTATTAACCTAACCTATGTTATCTACAAATCGCACAGAATCGCCGCGGTCCGCAGAAATCTACTTCACGGCTGCAAAGTTCTCTCTGCCTGCTAACTTCGGAAATTTGACGAATTTCGCAAAATTGTTAGAATTTTTGGAAAAAATCTCGTGCGATCGACGGGAAAAATTCTAAAAACGCTTCGACTTGTCTGCAGTCGTCTGAACGTGACGAAAAAACGCTAAAAAATGCTAAAATTCTGCTAAATTCAGGATTTCGCAAGAGGGAAGTGGGGGTTTTTGGATAGTTAACCCCCACTTATTCTTATATGGTTGTAAAGCCCTCGCTGAATGCGTAATTTGCCTCGTTGAAAGTTTTTTCGAAAGTCGGCTCCTTCCCCTTGTCAGTGCTGTTATCTCGAAAAGGGGGGGGGGGGGGTTCGAAAAAATTTTTTGCCTTGGGGAACTCCGTTCCCCAGATCAAAAACACCCCTTACATACTCCTACCGAGTCGACCCACGTACTCAGAATTTTTTCTGATCCGAAATTATTTGGTCACCCGGTATGCACGCTAATTTTAAACTATAACCGATTCCGGCGTTCAGCGGCTCGTTGTAAAGGTACGGGCGAGCACTTTACTTTCGTCTGGTCCGTTTCCCTAAATTCCGTAAAATAAGCCTGCTAATCGCTATATCTCCGAAATGGGTGGGTTTAGAGCAAGAAGGTTTTCAGGGGGGAGAATAACTTCTCCTTTCCGGCCCCCTTCGACTCGCCACCCTCCGAAATAGACCCTCCTAAAATTTTATTATGATCGGCCTACTTTCGAGTTCCACCCGTTTCTGTCCGATATTCTAAAACTTTATATCCGGTGTACTTATTACCCTGGCTATCCCTCTGTGGTATAAGTTCTTTCTAATTCCTACCTTACTTTTAGATTGACCGTTAGACCGACCCCTCACGTTGTGTGTGGACCTTTACCGCCGGGCCTTTCGGGTGTTCTCTATCCTCTATTGTTCTTTGTCTTTCTCTCTCTCTCTCTCTCTCACGTCACTAGACACTTGAAAGTTCTTGGTAACTATGTCTCGAGTGTACGAGGTCGTTTTTTCTACACCTTTTTTCACTGGTTTTAATTAATTATTAATTTTTCGAATCTAATTGAAATTTCTATTATTTTTAACGAGTTTCTAATCTTTTTTATTTCTTTTCAGGTATAGCTGTTCCCGAGGTAGATGCACGGTGCTATTTTACCCGAAGAGTTGCAGTTTTTCGGCTTTTCGGCACTCCCGTTACCCGGATTTTGCTGAAAGTATCTTTTTTCACGTAAGTATTCCTGTTTTTATCTTTTAAGAGTTTAATCTTTTCTTTTTCTTTTTCAGGTATTCGCGTTTGGTTTTTCGAGATTCTATACTTAATGATCTGCTATTTTCTTACGAATTATACAATTGTTATTCAATTATTTAATTTCGAATTAAAGCAGTTTATCCGCCCCTGAGGGGCTTTTGACCCGGTTTCCGTGTAACTCGCGTCTTTATTCACATTTCGGCTTTTATAATCCTTTTGACTTTAAACTTTCCACTCACTTTTTACTTTTATATGTACTCATACTAATTCTATCGAGTAGGAATAAATTAAAGTAAAACTCGCGAGTGCGGTTGAAATTTTCGCGTTTCTATACTCTCTTACGATGTTTGCTCGGTGAGATTTCGATTCGCTCTCATCATCTATCCTATCCTATCCTGTATCCCATCCTATACTCTATCCTATACTATCCTCTGTCCTATCCTATCCTCTATCCTATCCTATCCTATATCCTATCCTATCCTCTATCCTATCCTGTCCTCTATCCTATACTATCCTCTATCCTATCCTATCCTCTATCCTATCCTATCTTCTATATTATCCTATCCTCTTTTCTATCCTATCCTCTATCCTATCCTCTATCCTATCCTCTATCCTATCCTATCCTCTATCCTATCCTATCCTCTATCCTATCCTATCCTCTATCCTCTATCCTATCCTATACTCTATCCTATCCTATCCTCTATCCTATCCTATCCTCTATCCTATCCTATCCTCTATCCTATCCTATCCTCTATCCTATCCTATCCTCTATCCTATCCTATCCTCTATCCTGTCCTATCCTCTATCCTATCCTATCCTCTATCCTATCCTAACCTCTATCCTATCCTATCCTCTATCCTGTCCTATCCTCTATCCTATCCTAACGTCTATCCTATCCTATCCTCTATACTATCCTTTCCTCTATCCTATCCTATCCTCTATCGTATCCTATCCTCTATCCTATCCTATCCTATCCTCTATCATATCCATTCGTCTATACTATCCTCTGTCCTATCCTATCCTCTATCCTATCCTATCCTCTATCCTATCCTATCCTCTATCCTATCCTATCCTATCCTCCATCCTATCCTGCCCTCTATCCTATCCTATCCTCTATCCTATCCTATCCTCTATCCTATCCTATCCTCTATATTATCCTATCCTCTATTCTATCCTATCCTCTATCATATCCTCTATCCTATACTCTATCCTATCCTCTATCCTATCCTGTTATCTATCCTATACTATCCTCTATCCTATCCTATCCTCTATCCTATCCTATCCTCTATATTATCCTATCCTCTATTCTATCCTATCCTCTATCATATCCTCTATCCTATCCTCTATCCTATCCTCTATCCTATCCTATCCTCTATCCTATCCTCTATCGTATCCTATCCTCTATCCTATCCTATCCTCTATCCTATCCTATCCTCCATCCTATCCTATCCACTTTCCTATCCTTTCCTCTATCCTATCCTCTATCCTATCCTATCCTCTATCCTATCCTATCCTCTATCCTATACTATCCTCTGTCCTATCCTATCCTCTATCCTATCCTATCCTCTATCCTATCCTATCCTCTATCCTATCCTGTCCTCTATCCTATACTATCCTCTATCCTATCCTATCCTCTATCCTATCCTATCCTCTATCCTATCCTATCCTCTATCCTATCCTTTCCTCTATCCTATCCTGTCCTCTATCCTATCCTATCCTCTATCCTATCCTCTAACCTATCCTCTATCCTATCCTCTATCCTCTATCCGATCTTCTATCCTATCCTCTATCCTATCCTCTATCCTATCCTATCCTCTATCCGATCCTCTATCCTATCCTATCCTCTATCCTATCCTCTATCCTATCCTCTATCCTATCCTCTATCCTATCCTCTATCCTATCCTCTATCCTATCCTCTATCCTGTCCTATACTCTATCCTATCCTTTCCTCCATCCTACCCTCTATCCTATCCTCTATCCTGTCCAATACTCTATCCTATCCTTTCCTCTATCCTATCCTATCATCTATCCCGTCCTGTCCTCAATCCTATCCTATACTGTATTATATACTATCCACTATCCTATCCTATCCTCTATCCTATCCAATCCCCTATCCTATCCTATATAATATCCAATCCTCCATCATATCCTATCCTCTTTCCTATAATATCATCTATCCTATCCTATCCTCTATCGTATCCTATCCTCTATCCCATTCTACCCTATATCCTATCCTATCCTCTATCCTATCCCATCCCCTATCCTATCCTATCCTCTATGCTATCCTCTATCCTATCCTTTATCCTATCATCTATCCTATCCTCTATCCTATCCTATCCTCTATCCTATCCTATCCTCTATCCTATCCTATCCTATCCTCTATCCTATCCTATCCTCTATCCTATCCTATTCTCTATCCTATCCTATCCTCTATCCTATCCTATCCTCTATCCTATCCTATACTCTATCCTATACTATCCTCTGTCCTATCCTATTTTCTATCCTATCCTATCCTATCCTCGATCCTATCCTCTATCCTATCCTATCCTCTATCCTATCCTATCCTGTATCCTATCCTATACTCTATCCTATCCTCTATCCTATCCTCTATCCTATCCTCTATCCTATCCTATCCTTTATCCTATCCTATCCTCTATCTTATCCTATCCTCTATCCTATACTATCCTCTACTTTATCCTATCCTCTATCCTATCCTATCCTCTATCCTATCCTTTCCTGTATCCTATCCTATCCTCTATCCTATCCTATCCTCTATCCTATCCTCTATCGTATCCTATCCTATCCTATCATTTATCCTATCCTATCCTCTATTCTATCCTATCCTCTATCCTGTACTATCCTCTATCCTATCCTATCCTCTATGCTATCCTATCCTCTATCAAATCCTATCCTCTATATTATCCTATCCTCTATTCTATCCTATCCTCTATGCAATCCTCTATCCTATCCTTTATCCTATCATCTATCCTATCCTATCCTGTATCCTATCCTATACTCTATCCTATACTATCCTCTGTCCTATCCTATTTTCTATCCTATCCTATCCTCTATCCTATCCTCTATCCTATCCTCTATCCTATCCTATCCTCTACCCTATCCTCTATCCTATCCTCTATCCTATCCTATCCTCTACCCTATCCTATCCTCTATCCTATGCTATCCTCTATCCTATCCTCTATCCTATCCTATCCTCTATCCTATTCTTTCCTCTATCCTATGCTATCCTCTATCCTATCCTATCCTCTTTCCTATCCTATTCTCTATCCGATCCTCTATCCTATCCTATCCTCTATCCTATCCTATCATCTATCCTATTTTATGCTCTATCCTATCCTCTATCCTATCCTCTATCCTATCCTCTATCCTAGCCTCTATCCTATCCTATCATCTATCCTATCCTATCCTCTATCCTATCCTCTATCCTATCCTATCCTCTATCCTATCCTATCCTCTATCCTATCCTATCCTTTATCCTATCCTATCCTCTATCCTATCCTATTATCTATCCTATACTATCCTCTACCTTATCCTATCCTCTATCCTATCCAATTACCTATCCTATCCTATATAATATCCAATCCTCCATCATATCCTATCCTCTTTCCTATAATATCATCTATCCTATCCTATCCTCTATCGTATCCTATCCTCTATCCCATTCTACCCTATATCCTATCCTATCCTCTATCCTATCCTATCCCCTATCCTATCCTATCCTCTATGCTATCCTCTATCCTATCCGCTATCGTATCCTCTATCCTATCCTATCCTCTATCCTATCCTATCCTCTATCCTATCCTATCCTCTATCCTATCCTATCCTCTATCCTATCCTATACTCTATCCTATACTATCCTCTGTCCTATCCTATTTTCTATCCTATCCTATCCTCGATCCTATCCTCTATCCTATCCTATCCTCTATCCTATCCTATCCTCTATCCTATCCTATCCTCTATCCTATCCTATCCTCTATCCTATCCTATCCTCTATCCTATCCTATCCTCTATCCTATCCTATCCTCTATCCTATCCTATCCTCTATCCTATCCTATCCTCTATCCTCTATCCTATCCTATCCTCTATCCTATCCTATCCTCTATCCTATCCTATCCTCTATCCTATACTCTATCCTATCCTATCCTCTACCCTATCCTATCCTATATCCTATCCTATCTTCTATCCTATCCTCTATCCTATCCTCTATCCTATCCTCTATCCTATCCTCTATCCTATCCTATCCTCTATCCTATCCTATCCTCTATCCTCTATCCTATCCTATCCCCTATCCTATCCTATCCTCTATGCTATCCTCTATCCTATCCTATCCTCTATCCTATCCTATCCTCTATCCTCTATCCTATCCTATCCCCTATCCTATCCTCTATCTTATCCTATCCTCTATCCTATACTATCCTCTACTTTATCCTATCCTCTATCCTATCCTCTATCCTATCCTATCCTCTATCCTATCCTTTCCTGTATCCTATCCTATCCTCTATCCTATCCTATCCTCTATCCTATCCTCTATCGTATCCTATCCTATCCTATCATTTATCCTATCCTATCCTCTATTCTATCCTATCCTCTATCCTGTACTATCCTCTATCCTATCCTATCCTCTATCAAATCCTATCCTCTATATTATCCTATCCTCTATTCTATCCTATCCTCTATCCAATCCTCTATCCTATCCTTTATCCTATCATCTATCCTATCCTATCCTGTATCCTATCCTATACTGTATCCTATACTATCCTCTGTCCTATCCTATTTTCTATCCTATCCTATCCTCTATCCTATCCTCTATCCTATCCTCTATCCTATCCTATCCTCTACCCTATCCTCTATCCTATCCTCTATCCTATCCCATCCTCTACCCTATCCTATCCTCTATCCTATGCTATCCTCTATCCTATCCTCTATCCTATCCTATCCTCTATCCTATTCTTTCCTCTATCCTATCCTATCCTCTATCCTATCCTATCCTCTTTCCTATCCTATTCTCTATCCGATCCTCTATCCTATCCTATCCTCTATCCTATCCTATCATCTATCCTATTTTATGCTCTATCCTATCCTCTATCCTATCCTCTATCCTATCCTCTATCCTATCCTCTATCCTATCCTATCCCCTATCCTATCCTATCCTCTATGCTATCCTCTATCCTATCCGCTATCGTATCCTCTATCCTATCCTATCCTCTATCCTATCCTATCCTCTATCCTATCCTATCCTCTATCCTATCCTATCCTCTATCCTATCCTATACTCTATCCTATACTATCCTCTGTCCTATCCTATTTTCTATCCTATCCTATCCTCGACCCTATCCTCTATCCTATCCTATCCTCTATCCTATCCTATCCTCTATCCTATCCTATCCTCTATCCTATCCTATCCTCTATCCTATCCTATCCTCTATCCTATCCTATCCTCTATCCTATCCTATCCTCTATCCTATCCTATCCTCTATCCTATCCTATCCTCTATCCTATCCTATCCTCTATCCTATCCTATCCTCTATCCTATCCTATCCTCTATCCTCTATCCTATCCTATCCTCTATCCTATCCTATCCTCTATCCTATACTCTATCCTATCCTATCCTCTACCCTATCCTATCCTATATCCTATCCTATCTTCTATCCTATCCTCTATCCTATCCTCTATCCTATCCTATCCTCTATCCTATTCTTTCCTCTATCCTATCCTATCATCTATCCTATCCTATCCTCTTTCCTATCCTATCCTCTATCCGATCCTCTATCCTATCCTATCCTCTATCCTATCCTATCATCTATCCTATTTTATGCTCTATCCTATCCTCTATCCTATCCTCTATCCTATCCTCTATCCTATCCTATCCTCTATCCTATCCTATCCTCTATCCTCTATCCTATCCTATCCCCTATCCTATCCTATCCTCTATGCTATCCTCTATCCTATCCTATCCTCTATCCTATCCTATCCTCTATCCTCTATCCTATCCTATCCCCTATCCTATCCTATCCTCTATGCTATCCTCTATCCTATCCTCTATCCTATCCTCTATCCTAGCCTCTATCCTATCCTATCATCTATCCTATCCTATCCTCTATTCTATCCTATCCTCTATCCTATCCTATCCTCTATCCTATCCTATCCTCTATCGTATCCTATCCTCTATCCCATTCTACCCTATATCCTATCCTATCCTCTATCCTATCCTATCCCCTATCCTATCCTATCCTCTATGCTATCCTCTATCCTATCCGCTATCGTATCCTCTATCCTATCCTATCCTCTATCCTATCCTATCCTCTATCCTATCCTATCATCTATCCTATCCTATCCTCTATCCTATCCTATCCTCTATCCTATCCTATACTCTATCCAATACTATCCTCTGTCCTATCCTATTTTCTATCCTATCCTATCCTCGATCCTATCCTCTATCCTATCCTATACTCTATCCTATACTATCCTCTGTCCTATCCTATTTTCTATCCTATCCTATCCTCGATCCTATCCTCTATCCTATCCTATCCTCTATCCTATCCTATCCTCTATCCTATCCTATCCTCTATCCTATCCTATCCTCTATCCTATCCTATCCTCTATCCTATCCTATCCTCTATCCTATCCTATCCTCTATCCTATCCTATCCTCTATCCTATCCTATCCTCTATCCTATCCTATCCTCTATCCTATACTCTATCCTATCCTATCCTCCACCCTATCCTATCCTATATCCTATCCTATCCTCTATCCTATCCTCTATCCTATCCTCTATCCTATCCTATCCTCTATCCTATTCTTTCCTCTATCCTATCCTATCATCTATCCTATCCTATCCTCTTTCCTATCCTATCCTCTATCCGATCCTCTATCCTATCCTATCCTCTATCCTATCCTATCATCTATCCTATTTTATGCTCTATCCTATCCTCTATCCTATCCTCTATCCTATCATCTATCCTATCCTATCCTCTATCCTATCATCTATCCTATCCTATCCTCTATCCTATCCTATCCTCTATCCTCTATCCTATCCTATCCCCTATCCTATCCTATCCTCTATGCTATCCTCTATCCTCTATGCTATCCTCTATCCTATCCTATCCTCTATCCTATCCTATCCTCTATCCTATCCTCTATCCTATCCTCTATCCTATCCTATCCTCTATCCTATCCTATCCTCTATCCTATCCTATCCTCTATCCTATCCTATCCTCTATCCTATCCTATCCTCTATCCTATCCTATCCTCTATCCTATCCTATCCTCTATCCTATCCTATCCACTATCCTATCCTATCCTCTATCCTATCCTATCCTCTATCCTATCCTATCCTCTATCCTATCCTATCCTCTATCCCATCCTGTATCCTATCCTCTATCCTATACTCTATCCTATCCTATCCTTTATCCTATCCTATCCTCTATCTTATCCTATCCTCTATCCTATACTATCCTCTACCTTATCCTATCCTCTATCCTATCCTCTATCCTATCCTATCCTCTATCCTATCCTTTCCTCTATCCTATCCTATCCTCTATCCTATCCTATCCTCTATCCTATCCTCTATCCTATCCTCTATCCTATCCTCTATCCTATCCTCTATCCTATCCTATCCTCTATCCTATTCTTTCCTCTATCCTATCCTATCGTCTATCCTATCCTATCCTCTTTCCTATCCTATCCTCTATCCGATCCTCTATCCTATCCTATCCTCTATCCTATCCTATCATCTATCCTATTTTATCCTCTATCCTATCCTCTATCCTATGCTCTATCCTATCCTCTATCCTATCCTATCCTCTATCATATCCTATCCTCTATCCTATCCTATCCTTTATCCTATCCTATCCTCTATCCTATCCTATCCTCTATCCTATACTATCCTCTACCTTATCATATCCTCTATCCTATCCAATTACCTATTCTATCCTCTATCCTATCCTTTCCTCTATCCTATCCTATCCTCTATCCGATCCTATCCTCTATCCGATCCTCTATCCTATCCTATCCTCTATCCTATCCTATCCTCTATCCTATCCTATCCTCTATCCTATCCTCTATCCTATCCTATCCTCTATCCTATCCTATCATCTATCCTATTTTATCCTCTATCCTATCCTCTATCCTATGCTCTATCCTATCCTCTATCCTATCCTATCCTCTATCATATCCTATCCTCTATCCTATCCTATCCTTTATCCTATCCTATCCTCTATCCTATCCTATCCTCTATCCTATACTATCCTCTACCTTATCATATCCTCTATCCTATCCAATTACCTATTCTATCCTCTATCCTATCATTTCCTCTATCCTATCCTATCCTCTATCCGATCCTATCCTCTATCCGATACTCTATCCTATCCTATCCTCTATCAGATCCTCTATCCTATCCTATCATCTATCCTATCCTCTATATCACCCTCTATCCTATCCTATCCTCTATAATATCGTATCGTCTATCCTATCCTATCCTCTTTCCTATAATATCATCTATCCTATCCTATCCTCAATCCTATCCTATCCTCTATACTCTCCTATCCTCTATCCTATCCTATCCTCTATAATATCGTATCCTATTTCCTATAATATCATCTATCCTAACCTATTCTCAATCCTATCCTATCCTCTATCCTATCCTATCGTCTATCGTATCCTATCCTCTATCATATCCAATCCTATATCCTATCCTCTATCCTATTATATCCTCTATAATATCGTATCCTCTATCATATCCTCTCCTCTTTCCTATAATATCATCTATCCTATCCTATCCTCTATCCTATCCTATCCTCTATCCTATCCTATCCTCTATCCTATCCTATCGTCTATCGTATCCTATCCTCTAACCTAACCAATCCCCTATCCTATCCTCTATCGTATCCAATCCCCAATCCTATCCTATCCTATATCTTATAATATCATCTATCCTATCCTATTCTCAATCCTATTATATCCTATCCTCTATCGTATCCTACCCCCTGTCATATCCAAATCCTATATCCTATCCTCGATCCTATCATATCCTCAATCCTATCCTATCCTCTTTGCTATCCTATCCTCAAACCTATTCGATCCTCTATCCTATCCTATCCTCTATCCTATCCAATACCCTATCCTATCCTCTGTCCTATCCTCTATCGTATCCTATCCCCTATACTATCCTATCCTCTTTTCTATCCTGTCCTCAATCCTATCCTATCCTCTATCCTATCCAATCCCCTATCCTATTCTCTATCCTATCCTATCCTATCCTCTATCCTATCCAATCCCCTATCCTATCCTCTATACTATACTATCGTCTATCGTATCCTATCCTCTATCATATCCAATCCTATATCCTATCCTCTATCCTATTATATCCTCTATAATATCGTATCCTCTATCATATCCTATCCTCTTTCCTATCCTATCGTCTATCGCATCCTATACTCTATCCTATCCAATCCCCTATCCTATACTCTGCCATATCCTATCCTATTTCCTATAATATCATCTATCCTATCCTCTTCTCTATCCTATCCTATCCTCTATCCTATCCTCTTCTCAATCCCATCCTATCCTCTATCCTATCCTATCGTCTATCGTATCCTATACTCTATCCTATCCAATACCCTATCCTAACCTCAATCCAATCCAATCCCCTATCCTATCCTCTATCCTATCCTATACTCTATCCTATCCTAACCTCTATCCTATCCCATATTCTATAATATCGTATGCTCTATCGTATCCTATCCTCTTTCCTATAATATCATCTATCCTATCCTATTCTCTATCCTATCCTATCCTCTATCCTATCCTATCGTCTATCGTATCCTATCCTCTATCATATCCAATCCTATATCCTATCCTCTATCATATCCTATCCTCTATTATATGCTATCCTCTATCCTATCCTATCCTCTATCCTGTCCTATCCTCTATCCTATCCTATCCTCTATCCTATCCTAATCTCTATCCTATCCTATCCTCTATCCTGTCCTATCCTCTATCCTATCCTAACGTCTACCCTATCCTATCCTCTATACTATCCTTTCCTCTATCCTATCCTATCCTCTATCGTATCCTATCCTCTATCCTATCCTATCCTATCCTGTATCATATCCATTCGTCTATACTATCCTCTGTCCTATCCTATCCTCTATCCTATCCTATCCTCTATCCTATCCTATCCTCTATCCTATCCTATCCTATCCTCCATCCTATCCTGCCCTCTATCCTATCCTATCCTCTATCCTATCCTATCCTCTATCCCATCCTATCCTCTATATTATCCTATCCTCTATTCTATCCTATCCTCTATCATATCCTCTATCCTATACTCTATCCTATCCTCTATCCTATCCTGTCCTCTATCCTATACTATCCTCTATCCTATCCTATCCTCTATCCTATCCTATCCTCTATCCTATTCTTTCCTCTATCCTATCCTATCATCTATCCTATCCTATCCTCTTTCCTATCCTATCCTCTATCCGATCCTCTATCCTATCCTATCCTCTATCCTATCCTATCATCTATCCTATTTTATGCTCTATCCTATCCTCTATCCTATCCTCTATCCTATCCTCTATCCTATCCTATCATCTATCCTATTTTATGCTCTATCCTATCCTCTATCCTATCCTCTATCCTATCCTCTATCCTATCCTCTATCCTATCCTATCCCCTATCCTATCCTATCCTCCATGCTATCCTCTATCCTATCCTATCCTCTATCCTATCCTATCCTCTATCCTCTATCCTATCCTATCCCCTATCCTATCCTATCCTCTATGCTATCCTCTATCCTATCCTCTATCCTATCCTCTATCCTAGCCTCTATCCTATCCTATCATCTATCCTATCCTATCCTCTATCCTATCCTATCCTCTATCCTATCCTATCCTCTATCCTATCCTATCCTTTATCCTATCCTATCCTCTATCCTATCCTATTATCTATCCTATACTATCCTCTACCTTATCCTATCCTCTATCCTATCCAATTACCTATCCTATCCTATATAATATCCAATCCTCCATCATATCCTATCCTCTTTCCTATAATATCATCTATCCTATCCTATCCTCTATCGTATCCTATCCTCTATCCCATTCTACCCTATATCCTATCCTATCCTCTATCCTATCCTATCCCCTATCCTATCCTATCCTCTATGCTATCCTCTATCCTATCCGCTATCGTATCCTCTATCCTATCCTATCCTCTATCCTATCCTATCCTCTATCCTATCCTATCCTCTATCCTATCCTATCCTCTATCCTATCCTATACTCTATCCTATACTATCCTCTGTCCTATCCTATTTTCTATCCTATCCTATCCTCGATCCTATCCTCTATCCTATCCTATCCTCTATCCTATCCTATCCTCTATCCTATCCTATCCTCTATCCTATCCTATCCTCTATCCTATCCTATCCTCTATCCTATCCTATCCTCTATCCTATCCTATCCTCTATCCTATCCTATCCTCTATCCTATCCTATCCTATCCTCTATCCTATCCTATCCTCTATCCTATCCTATCCTCTATCCTATCCTATCCTCTATCCTATCCTATCCTCTATCCTATCCTATCCTCTATCCTATCCTATACTCTATCCTATACTATCCTCTGTCCTATCCTATTTTCTATCCTATCCTATCCTCGATCCTATCCTCTATCCTATCCTATCCTCTATCCTATCCTATCCTGTATCCTATCCTATACTCTATCCTATCCTCTATCCTATCCTCTATCCTATCCTCTATCCTATCCTATCCTTTATCCTATCCTATCCTCTATCTTATCCTATCCTCTATCCTATACTATCCTCTACTTTATCCTATCCTCTATCCTATCCTCTATCCTATCCTATCCTCTATCCTATCCTTTCCTGTATCCTATCCTATCCTCTATCCTATCCTATCCTCTATCCTATAATCTATCCTATCCTATCCTATCCTATCCTCTATCCTATCCTTTCCTGTATCCTATCCTATCCTCTATCCTATCCTATCCTCTATCCTATCCTCTATCCTATCCTATCCTATCCTATCATTTATCCTATCCTATCCTCTATCCTATCCTATCCTCTATCCTATCCTATACTCTATCCTATACTATCCTCTGTCCTATCCTATTTTCTATCCTATCCTATCCTCGATCCTATCCTCTATCCTATCCTATCCTCTATCCTATCCTATCCTCTATCCTATCCTATCCTCTATCCTATCCTATCCTCTATCCTATCCTATCCTCTATCCTATCCTATCCTCTATCCTATCCTATCCTCTATCCTATCCTATCCTCTATCCTATCCTATCCTCTATCCTATCCTATCCTCTATCCTATCCTATCCTCTATCCTATCCTATCCTCTATCCTATCCTATCCTATCCTCTATCCTATCCTATCCTCTATCCTATCCTATCCTCTATCCTATCCTATCCTCTATCCTATCCTATCCTCTATCCTATCCTATCCTCTATCCTATCCTATACTCTATCCTATACTATCCTCTGTCCTATCCTATTTTCTATCCTATCCTATCCTCTATCCTATCCTCTATCCTATCCTCTATCCTATCCTATCCTCTACCCTATCCTCTATCCTATCCTCTATCCTATCCTTTCCTCTACCCTATCCTATCCTCTATCCTATGCTATCCTCTATCCTATCCTCTATCCTATCCTCTATCCTATCCTATCCTCTATCCTATCCTATCCTCTATCCTATTCTTTCCTCTATCCTATCCTATCCTCTATCCTATCCTATCCTCTTTCCTATCCTATCCTCTATCCGATCCTCTATCCTATCCTATCCTCTATCCTATCCTATCATCTATCCTATTTTATGCTCTATCCTATCCTCTATCCTATCCTCTATCCTATCCTCTATCCTAGCCTCTAACCTATCCTATCATCTATCCTATCCTATCCTCTATCCTATCCTATCCTCTATCCTATCCTATCCTCTATCCTATCCTATCCTTTATCCTATCCTATCCTCTATCCTATCCTATTATCTATCCTATACTATCCTCTACCTTATCCTATCCTCTATCCTATCCAATTACCTATCCTATCCTATATAATATCCAATCCTCCATCATATCCTATCCTCTTTCCTATAATATCATCTATCCTATCCTATCCCCTATCGTATCCTATCCTCTATCCCATTCTACCCTATATCCTATCCTATCCTCTATCCTATCCTATCCTCTATCCTATCCTATCCTCTATCCTATCCTATCCTCTATCCTATCCTATCCTCTATCCTATCCTATCCTCTATCCTATCCTATCCTCTATCCTATCCTATCCTCTATCCTATCCTATCCTCTATCCTATCCTATCCTCTATCCTATCCTATCCTCTATCCTATCCTATCCTCTATCCTATCCTATCCTCTATCCTATCCTATCCTCTATCCTATCCTATCCTCTATCCTATACTCTATCCTATCCTATCCTCTACCCTATCCTATCCTATATCCTATCCTATCCTCTATCCTATCCTCTATCCTATCCTCTATCCTATCCTATCCTCTATCCTATTCTTTCCTCTATCCTATCCTATCATCTATCCTATCCTATCCTCTTTCTTATCCTATCCTCTATCCGATCCTCTATCCTATCCTATCCTCTATCCTATCCTATCATCTATCCTATTTTATGCTCTATCCTATCCTCTATCCTATCCTCTATCCTATCCTCTATCCTATCCTATCCTCTATCCTATCCTATCCTCTATCCTCTATCCTATCCTATCCCCTATCCTATCCTATCCTCTATGCTATCCTCTATCCTATCCTATCCTCTATCCTATCCTATCCTCTATCCTCTATCCTATCCTATCCCCTATCCTATCCTATCCTCTATGCTATCCTCTATCCTATCCTCTATCCTATCCTCTATCCTATCCTATCCTCTATCCTATCCTATCCTCTATCCTATCCTATCCTCTATCCTATCCTATCCTCTATCCTATCCTATCCTCTATCCTATTCTATCCTCTATCCTATCCTATCCTCTATCCTATCCTATCCTCTATCCTATACTCTATCCTATCCTATCCTCTACCCTGTCCTATCCTATATCCTATCCTATCCTCTATCCTATCCTCTATCCTATCCTCTATCCTATCCTATCCTCTATCCTATTCTTTCCTCTATCCTATCCTATCATCTATCCTATCCTATCCTCTATCCTATCCTATCCTCTATCCTATCCTATCATCTATCCTATTTTATGCTCTATCCTATCCTCTATCCTATCCTCTATCCTATCCTCTATCCTATCCTATCCTCTATCCTATCCTATCCTCTATCCTCTATCCTATCCTATCCCCTATCCTATCCTATCCTCTATGCTATCCTCTATCCTATCCTATCCTCTATCCTATCCTATCCTCTATCCTCTATCCTATCCTATCCCCTATCCTATCCTATCCTCTATGCTATCCTCTATCCTATCCTATCCTCTATCCTATCCTATCCTCTATCCTCTATCCTATCCTATCCCCTATCCTATCCTATCCTCTATGCTATCCTCTATCCTATCCTCTATCCTATCCTCTATCCTATCCTATCCTCTATCCTATCCTATCCTCTATCCTATCCTATCCTCTATCCTATCCTATCCTCTATCCTATCCTATCCTCTATCCTATCCTATCATCTATCCTATTTTATGCTCTATCCTATCCTCTATCCTATCCTCTATCCTATCCTCTATCCTATCCTATCCTCTATCCTATCCTATCCTCTATCCTCTATCCTATCCTATCCCCTATCCTATCCTATCCTCTATGCTATCCTCTATCCTATCCTATCCTCTATCCTATCCTATCCTCTATCCTCTATCCTATCCTATCCCCTATCCTATCCTATCCTCTATGCTATCCTCTATCCTATCCTCTATCCTATCCTCTATCCTATCCTATCCTCTATCCTATCCTATCCTCTATCCTATCCTATCCTCTATCCTATCCTATCCTCTATCCTATCCTATCCTCTATCCTATCCTATCCTCTATCCTATCCTATCCTCTATCCTATACTCTATCCTATCCTATCCTCTACCCTATCCTATCCTATATCCTATCCTATCCTCTATCCTATCCTCTATCCTATCCTCTATCCTATCCTATCCTCTATCCTATTCTTTCCTCTATCCTATCCTATCATCTATCCTATCCTATCCTCTTTCCTATCCTATCCTCTATCCGATCCTCTATCCTATCCTATCCTCTATCCTATCCTATCATCTATCCTATTTTATGCTCTATCCTATCCTCTATCCTATCCTCTATCCTATCCTCTATCCTATCCTATCCTCTATCCTATCCTATCCTCTATCCTCTATCCTATCCTATCCCCTATCCTATCCTATCCTCTATGCTATCCTCTATCCTATCCTATCCTCTATCCTATCCTATCCTCTATCCTCTATCCTATCCTATCCCCTATCCTATCCTATCCTCTATGCTATCCTCTATCCTATCCTCTATCCTATCCTCTATCCTATCCTATCCTCTATCCTATCCTATCCTCTATTATATCCTATCCTCTATCCTATCCTATCCTCTATCCTATCCTATCCTCTATCCTATCCTATCCTCTATCCTATACTCTATCCTATCCTATCCTCTACCCTATCCTATCCTATATCCTATCCTATCCTCTATCCTATCCTCTATCCTATCCTCTATCCTATCCTATCCTCTATCCTATTCTTTCCTCTATCCTATCCTATCATCTATCCTATCCTATCCTCTTTCCTATCCTATCCTCTATCCGATCCTCTATCCTATCCTATCCTCTATCCTATCCTATCATCTATCCTATTTTATGCTCTATCCTATCCTCTATCCTATCCTCTATCCTATCCTCTATCCTATCCTATCCTCTATCCTATCCTATCCTCTATCCTCTATCCTATCCTATCCCCTATCCTATCCTATCCTCTATGCTATCCTCTATCCTATCCTCTATCCTATCCTCTATCCTATCCTATCCTCTATCCTATCCTATCCTCTATCCTATCCTATCCTCTATCCTATCCTATCCTCTATCCTATCCTATCCTCTATCCTATCCTATCCTCTATCCTATCCTATCCTCTATCCTATCCTATCCTCTATCCTATCCTATCCACTATCCTATCCTATCCTCTATCCTATCCTATCCTCTATCCTCTATCCTATCCTATCCCATCCTGTATCCTATCCTCTATCCTATACTCTATCCTATCCTATCCTTTATCCTATCCTATCCTCTATCTTATCCTATCCTCTATCCTATACTATCCTCTACCTTATCCTATCCTCTATCCTATCCTCTATCCTATCCTATCCTCTATCCTATCCTTTCCTCTATCCTATCCTATCCTCTATCCTATCCTATCCTCTATCCTATCCTCAATCCTATCCTCTATCCTATCCTCTATCCTATCCTCTATCCTATCCTATCCTCTATCCTATTCTTTCCTCTATCCTATCCTATCGTCTATCCTATCCTATCCTCTTTCCTATCCTATCCTCTATCCGATCCTCTATCCTATCCTATCCTCTATCCTATCCTATCATCTATCCTATTTTATCCTCTATCCTATCCTCTATCCTATGCTCTATCCTATCCTGTATCCTATCCTATCCTCTATCATATCCTATCCTCTATCCTATCCTATCCTTTATCCTATCCTATCCTCTATCCTATCCTATCCTCTATCCTATACTATCCTCTACCTTATCATATCCTCTATCCTATCCAATTACCTATTCTATCCTCTATCCTATCCTTTCCTCTATCCTATCCTATCCTCTATCCGATCCTATCCTCTATCCGATCCTCTATCCTATCCTATCCTCTATCAGATCCTCTATCCTATCCTATCATCTATCCTATCCTCTATATCACCCTCTATCCTATCCTATCCTCTATAATATCGTATCGTCTATCCTATCCTATCCTCTTTCCTATAATATCATCTATCCTATCCTATCCTCAATCCTATCCTATCCTCTATACTCTCCTATCCTCTATCCTATCCTATCCTCTATAATATCGTATCCTATTTCCTATAATATCATCTATCCTAACCTATTCTCTATCCTATCCTATCCTCTATCCTATCCTATCGTCTATCGTATCCTATCCTCTATCATATCCAATCCTATATCCTATCCTCTATCCTATTATATCCTCTATAATATCGTATCCTCTATCATATCCTCTCCTCTTTCCTATAATATCATCTATCCTATCCTATCCTCTATCCTATCCTATCCTCTATCCTATCCTATCCTCTATCCTATCCTATCCTCTATCCTATCCTATCGTCTATCGTATCCTATCCTCTAACCTAACCAATCCCCTATCCTATCCTCTATCGTATCCAATCCCCAATCCTATCCTATCCTATATCTTATAATATCATCTATCCTATCCTATTCTCAATCCTATCCTATCCTATCCTCTATCGTATCCTATCCCCTGTCATATCCAAATCCTATATCCTATCCTCGATCCTATCATATCCTCAATCCTATCCTATCCTCTATGCTATCCTATCCTCAAACCTATTCGATCCTCTATCCTATCCTATCCTCTATCCTATCCAATACCCTATCCTATCCTCTGTCCTATCCTCTATCGTATCCTATCCCCTATACTATCCTATCCTCTTTTCTATCCTGTCCTCAATCCTATCCTATCCTCTATCCTATCCAATCCCCTATCCTATTCTCTATCCTATCCTATCCTATCCTCTATCCTATCCAATCCCCTATCCTATCCTCTATCCTATCCTATCCCCTATACTATCCTGTCCACAATCGTATCCTATCCTCTATTATATGCTATACTTTATCCTATCCTATCCTCTATAATATCGTATCCTTCATCATATCCTATCCTCTATCCTATCCTATCCTCTATCATATCCAATCCCCTATCCTATCCTCTATCCTATCCTAACCTCTATCCTATAATATCATCTATCCGTTCCTATCCTCTATCCTATCCTATCCTCTATCTTATCCAATCCCCTATCGTATCCTCTATCCTATCCTATCCCATCCTCTATCCTATCCTATCCTCAATCCTATCCTATTCTCCATCCTATCCTATCCGCTATCATATTCTATCCTCTATATTATATTATAATCTATCCTATCCTATCCTCTATCCTATCCTATTCTCTATAATATCGAATCCACTATCATATCCTCTCCTCTTTCCTATAAAATCATCTATCCTATCCTATCCTCAATCCATCCTATCCTCTATCCTCTCCTATCCTCTATCCCATCCTATCCTCTATAATATCGTATCCTCTATCCTATAATATCATCTATCCTAACCTATTCTCTATCCTATCCAATCCTCTATCCTACCCTATCGTCTATCGTATCCTATCCTCTATCCTATCCAATCCCCTATCCCATCCTCTATCCTGTCCTATGCTCTATCCTATCCTATCCTCAATCCTATGCTATCTTCTATCCTATCCTATCCTCTATCCTATCCTATCCTCTATAATATCGTATCGTCTATCATATCCAATCCTCTTTGCTATAATATCATCTATCCTATCCTATCCTCAATCCTATCCTATTCTCTATACTCTCCTATCCTCTATCCTATCCTATCCTCTATCATATCCTATCCTCTATCCTATCCTATCCTTTATCCTATCCTATCCTCTATCCTATCCTATCCTCTATCCTATACTATCCTCTACCTTATCATATCCTCTATCCTATCCAATTACCTATTCTATCCTCTATCCTATCCTTTCCTCTATCCTATCCAATTACCTATTCTATCCTCTATCCTATCCTTTCCTCTATCCTATCCTATCCTCTATCCGATCCTATCCTCTATCCGATCCTCTATCCTATCCTATCCTCTATCAGATCCTCTATCCTATCCTATCATCTATCCTATCCTCTATATCACCCTCTATCCTATCCTATCCTCTATAATATCGTATCGTCTATCCTATCCTATCCTCTTTCCTATAATATCATCTATCCTATCCTATCCTCAATCCTATCATATCCTCTATACTCTCCTATCCTCTATCCTATCCTATCCTCTATAATATCGTATCCTATTTCCTATAATATCATCTATCCTAACCTATTCTCTATCCTATCCTATCCTCTATCCTATCCTATCGTCTATCGTATCCTATTATCTATCATATCCAATTCTATATCCTATCCTCTATCCTATTATATCCTCTATAATATCGTATCCTCTATCATATCCTCTCCTCTTTCCTATAATATCATCTATCCTATCCTATCCTCTATCCTATCCTATCCTCTATCCTATCCTATCGTCTATCGTATCCTATCCTCTAACCTAACCAATCCCCTATCCTATCCTCTATCGTATCCAATCCCCAATCCTATCCTATCCTATATCTTATAATATCATCTATCCTATCCTATTCTCAATCCTATCCTATCCTATCCTCTATCGTATCCTATCCCCTGTCATATCCAAATCCTATATCCTATCCTCGATCCTATCATATCCTCAATCCTATCCTATCCTCTTTGCTATCCTATCCTCAAACCTATTCGATCCTCTATCCTATCCTATCCTCTATCCTATCCAATACCCTATCCTATCCTCTGTCCTATCCTCTATCGTATCCTATCCCCTATACTATCCTATCCTCTTTTCTATCCTGTCCTCAATCCTATCCTATCCTCTATCCTATCCAATCCCCTATCCTATTCTCTATCCTATCCTATCCTATCCTCTATCCTATCCAATCCCCTATCCTATCCTCTATACTATACTATCCTCTATCCTATCCTATCCCCTATACTATCCTGTCCACAATCGTATCCTATCCTCTATTATATGCTATACTGTATCCTATCCTATCCTCTATAATATCGTATCCTTCATCATATCCTATCCTCTATCCTATCCTATCCTCTATCATATCCAATCCCCTATCCTATCCTCTATCCTATCCTAACCTCTATCCTATAATATCATCTATCCGTTCCTATCCTCTATCCTATCCTATCCTCTATCTTATCCAATCCCCTATCGTATCCTCTATCCTATCCTATCCCATCCTCTATCCTATCCTATCCTCAATCCTATCCTATTCTCCATCCTATCCTATCCGCTATCATATTCTATCCTCTATATTATATTATAATCTATCCTCTCCTATCCTCTATCCCATCCTATCCTCTATAATATCGTATCCTCTATCCTATAATATCATCTATCCTAACCTATTCTCTATCCTATCCAATCCTCTATCCTACCCTATCGTCTATCGTATCCTATCCTCTATCCTATCCAATCCCCTATCCCATCCTCTATCCTGTCCTATGCTCTATCCTATCCTATCCTCAATCCTATGCTATCTTCTATCCTATCCTATCCTCTATCCTATCCTATCCTCTATAATATCGTATCGTCTATCATATCCAATCCTCTTTGCTATAATATCATCTATCCTATCCTATCCTCAATCCTATCCTATTCTCTATACTCTCCTATCCTCTATCCTATCCTATCCTCTATAATATCGTATCCTATTTCCTATAATATCATCTATCCTAACCTATTCTCTATCCTATCCTATCCTCTATCCTATCCTATCGTCTATCGTATCCTATCCTCTATCATATCCAATCCTATATCCTATCCTCTATCCTATCCTATCCTCTATAATATCGTATCCTCTATCATATCCTATCCTCTATCCTATCCTATCGTCTATCGTATCCTATACTCTATCTTATCCAATCCCCTATCCTAACCTCAATCCAATCCAATCCCCTATCCTATCCTCTATGGTATCCAATCCCCAATCCTATCCTATCCTATATCTAATAATATCATCTATCCTAACCTATTCTCTATCCTATCCTATCCTCTATCCTATCCTCTATCCTATCCTCTATCCTATCCTCTATCCTATCCTCTATCCTATCCTCTATCCTCTATCCGATCTTCTATCCTATCCTATCCTCTATCCTATCCTATCCTCTATCCGATCCTCTATCCTATCCTATCCTCTATCCTATCCTCTATCCTATCCTCTATCCTATCCTCTATCCTATCCTCTATACTATCCTCTATCCTATCCTCTATCCTATCCTCTATCCTGTCCTATACTCTATCCTATCCTTTCCTCCATCCTACCCTCTATCCTATCCTCTATCCTGTCCAATACTCTATCCTATCCTTTCCTCTATCCTATCCTATCATCTATCCCGTCCTGTCCTCAATCCTATCCTATACTGTATTATATACTATCCACTATCCTATCCTATAATCTATCCTATCCAATCCCCTATCCTATCCTATATAATATCCAATCCTCCATCATATCCTATCCTCTTTCCTATAATATCATCTATCCTATCCTATCCTCTATCCTATCCTATCCTCTATCCCATTCTACCCTATATCCTATCCTATCCTCTATCCTATCCTATCCTCTATCCTATCCTATCCTCTATCCTATCCTATCCTCTATCCTATCCTATCCTCTATCCTATCCTATCCTCTATCCTATCCTCTATCCTATCCTATCCTCTATCCTATCCTATCCTCTATCCTATCCTATCCTCTATCCTATCCTATCCTCTATCCTATCCTATCCTCTATCCTATCCTATCCTCTATCCTATCCTATCCTCTATCCTATCCTATCCTCTATCCTATCCTATCCTCTATCCTCTATCCTATCCTATCCTCTATCCTATCCTATCCTCTGTCCTATCCTATCCTGTATCCTATCCTATACTCTATCCTATACTATCCTCTGTCCTATCCTATTTTCTATCCTATCCTATCCTCGATCCTATCCTCTATCCTATCCTATCCTCTATCCTATCCTATCCTCTATCCTATCCTATCCTCTATCCTATCCTATCCTCTATCCTATCCTATCCTCTATCCTATCCTATCCTCTATCCTATCCTATCCTCTATCCTATCCTATCCTCTATCCCATCCTGTATCCTATCCTCTATCCTATACTCTATCCTATCCTATCCTTTATCCTATCCTATCCTCTATCTTATCCTATCCTCTATCCTATACTATCCTCTACCTTATCCTATCCCCTATCCTATCCTCTGTCCTGTCCCATCCTCTACCCTATCCTATACTCTTTCCTATCCTATCCTCTAACCTATCCTATCCTCTATCCTATCCAATTCCCTATCCTATCCTCTGTCATCTATCCTATCCAATCGCCTATCCTATCCTCTATTATATCCTATCCTCAATCCTATTCTATCCTCTATAATATCATATCCTCTATCACATCCTATCCTCAATCCTATCCTATCCTCTATAATATCGTATCATCTATCCTATCCAATCCCCTATCCTATCCTCAATCCTATCCTCTATCCTCTATCCTATCCTATCCTCTATAATATCGTATCCTTCATCCTATCCTATCCTCTATCGTATCCTATCCTCTATCCTATCCAATCCTATATCGTATCCTATCCGCTATCCTATCTTATTCCTTATCCTATAATATCGCCTATCCTATCCAATCCTCTATAATATCGTATCCTCTACTCTACCCTATCCTCTATCGTATCCTATCCTCTATCCTATCCAATCACCTATCCTATCCTCAATCCTATCCTCTATCCTCTATCCTATCCTATCCTCTATAATATCGTATCCTCCATCCTATCCTATCCTCTATCGTATCCTATCCTCTACCCTATCCTATCCTCAATCCTATCCTATCCTCTATCCAATCCTCAATCCTATCCTATCCTCTATCCTATCCAATCCCAAATCCTATCCTCTATCCTATCCTATTCTCTATTCTATCCTCAATCCTATCGTATCCTATATTCTATCCTATCCTCTATCCTATCCTATCCTCTATCCTATCCTATCCGCTATCCTATACTATCCTCAATCCTATCGTATCCTCTATCGTATCCTATCCTCTATCCTATCCTATCCTCTATCCTATCCGATCCTATATCGTATCATATCCGCTATCCTATCTTATTCCTTATCCTATAATATCGCCTATCCTATCCAATCCTCTATAATATCGTATCCTCTGCTCTACCCTATCCTCTATCGTATCCTATCCTCTATCCTATCCAATCACCTATGCTATCCTCAATCCTATCCTCTATCCTCTATCCTATCCTATCCTCTATAATATCGTATCCTCCATCCTATCCTATCCTCTATCCTATCCTCTATCCTATCCTCTATCCTATCCTCTATCCTATCCTCTATCCTGTCCTCAATTCTATCCTATCCTATACTATCCTCTATCCTATCCTATGCTGCATCCTATCCAATCCTCTTTCGTATCCTATCCTCTATCCTATCCCCTATCCTATCCTATCCTCTATCCTATCCTCTATCCTGTCCTCAATCCTATCCTATCCTATACTATCCTCTATAATATCCAATGCTGTATCCTATCCAATCCCCTATTCTATCCTCAATCCTATCCTATAGTCTATCCTATCCTATCCTCTATCCTATCCTATTCTCCATCCTATCCTATCCTCTATCCTATCCTATCCTCTATCCTATCCTATCCTCTATCCTATCCTATCCTCTATCCTATCCTATCCTATCCTCTATCCTATCCTATCATATCCTCCATCCTATCCTATCCTCTATCCTATACTATCCTATCCTTTATCCTATCCTATCCTCTATCCTATCCTTTCCTCTATCCTATCCTATCCTCTATCCTATCCTATCATCTATCCTATCCTATCCTATCGTCTATCCTATCCTATCCAAACCTCTATTCTATCCTCTATCCTATCATCCATCGTATATTATCCACTATCCTATCCTGTTCTCAATCCTATCCTAGCCTCTATCCTATCCTATCGTCTATCGTATCCTATCCTCTATCTTATCCAATACCCTATCCTATTCTCTATCCTGTCCTATCCACTATTATATCCTATCCTCCATCCTAACCTATCCTCTATCCTATCCTATCCTCAATCCTATTCTATCCTCTATCCTATCATATCCTGTATACTATCCTATCCTCTATAATATCGTATCCTTTATCATATTCTATCCTCTTTCCTATAATATAGTCTATCCTATCGTAATCTCTATCCTACCCTATCCTCAATCCTATCCTATCCTCTATCCTATTCTATCCTGTAACCGATCCTATCCTCTGTAATATCGTATCCCCTATCATATCCTATCCTCTTTCCCATAATATCATCTTTCCTATCCTATTCTCTATCCTATCTTATCCTTTATCCTATCCTATCCTCTATCGTCTCATTCCTCTATCATATCCAATCCCCTATCTTATCCTGTTTCCTATCCTATCCTCTATCCTATCCTATCCTCTATCCTATACTATCCTCAATCCTATCCTATCCTCTATCCTATCCAATCCTCTATACTATCCTATCCTCTATCCTATAATATCATCTATCATATCCAATCCTCAACCCTATCCTATCCTCAATCCTATCCTACCTTCTATCCTATCCTATCCTCAATCCTATCATATCCTCTATCCTATCCTATCCTATCCTATCCTCTATCCTGTCCTATCCTCTATGATATCCTGTCCTCAATCCTATCCTATCCTCTATCCTATACAATCCCCTAACCCATCCTCTATCCTATCCTATCCTCTATCCTATCCTATCCTCTATCCTATCCTATCCTCTTTACTATCCTATCCTCTTTCCTATCCTATCCTCTATCCTATCCTATCCTCAATCCTATCCTATCCTCTATCCTATCCTCAATCCTATCCTATCCTCTATCCTATCCAATCCCAAATCCTATCCTCTATCCTATCCTATTCTCTATTCTATCCTCAATCCTATCGTATCCTATATTCTATCCTATCCTCTATCCTATCCTATCCTCTATCCTATCCTATCCGCTATCCTATACTATCCTCAATCCTATCGTATCCTCTATCGTATCCTATCCTCTATCCTATCCTATCCTCTATCCTATCCGATCCTATATCGTATCATATCCGCTATCCTATCTTATTCCTTATCCTATAATATCGCCTATCCTATCCAATCCTCTATAATATCGTATCCTCTGCTCTACCCTATCCTCTATCGTATCCTATCCTCTATCCTATCCAATCACCTATGCTATCCTCAATCCTATCCTCTATCCTCTATCCTATCCTATCCTCTATAATATCGTATCCTCCATCCTATCCTATCCTCTATCCTATCCTCTATCCTATCCTCTATCCTATCCTCTATCCTATCCTCTATCCTGTCCTCAATTCTATCCTATCCTATACTATCCTCTATCCTATCCTATGCTGCATCCTATCCAATCCTCTTTCGTATCCTATCCTCTATCCTATCCCCTATCCTATCCTATCCTCTATCCTATACTCTATCCTATCCTCTATCCTATCCTCTATCCTGTCCTCAATCCTATCCTATCCTATACTATCCTCTATAATATCCAATGCTGTATCCTATCCAATCCCCTATTCTATCCTCAATCCTATCCTATAGTCTATCCTATCCTATCCTCTATCCTATCCTATTCTCCATCCTATCCTATCCTCTATCCTATCCTATCCTCTATCCTATCCTATCCTCTATCCTATCCTATCCTCTATCCTATCCTATCCTATCCTCTATCCTATCCTATCATATCCTCCATCCTATCCTATCCTCTATCCTATACTATCCTATCCTTTATCCTATCCTATCCTCTATCCTATCCTTTCCTCTATCCTATCCTATCCTCTATCCTATCCTATCATCTATCCTATCCTATCCTATCGTCTATCCTATCCTATCCAAACCTCTATTCTATCCTCTATCCTATCATCCATCGTATATTATCCACTATCCTATCCTGTTCTCAATCCTATCCTAGCCTCTATCCTATCCTATCGTCTATCGTATCCTATCCTCTATCTTATCCAATACCCTATCCTATTCTCTATCCTGTCCTATCCACTATTATATCCTATCCTCCATCCTAACCTATCCTCTATCCTATCCTATCCTCAATCCTATTCTATCCTCTATCCTATCATATCCTGTATACTATCCTATCCTCTATAATATCGTATCCTTTATCATATTCTATCCTCTTTCCTATAATATAGTCTATCCTATCGTAATCTCTATCCTACCCTATCCTCAATCCTATCCTATCCTCTATCCTATTCTATCCTGTAACCGATCCTATCCTCTGTAATATCGTATCCCCTATCATATCCTATCCTCTTTCCCATAATATCATCTTTCCTATCCTATTCTCTATCCTATCTTATCCTTTATCCTATCCTATCCTCTATCGTCTCATTCCTCTATCATATCCAATCCCCTATCTTATCCTGTTTCCTATCCTATCCTCTATCCTATCCTATCCTCTATCCTATACTATCCTCAATCCTATCCTATCCTCTATCCTATCCAATCCTCTATACTATCCTATCCTCTATCCTATAATATCATCTATCATATCCAATCCTCAACCCTATCCTATCCTCAATCCTATCCTACCTTCTATCCTATCCTATCCTCAATCCTATCATATCCTCTATCCTATCCTATCCTATCCTATCCTCTATCCTGTCCTATCCTCTATGATATCCTGTCCTCAATCCTATCCTATCCTCTATCCTATACAATCCCCTAACCCATCCTCTATCCTATCCTATCCTCTATCCTATCCTATCCTCTATCCTATCCTATCCTCTTTACTATCCTATCCTCTTTCCTATCCTATCCTCTATCCTATCCTATCCTCAATCCTATCCAATCCCCTATCCTATCCTGTATCCTATACTATACTCTATCCTATCCTGTCCTCTATAATATCGTATCCTCTATCCTATCCTATCCTCTATCCTATCCTATCCTCAATCTTATCCTGTCTTCTATCCTATCCAATCCCCTATCCTATCCTCTATCCTATCCTATCCTCTAACTTATCCTATATTCTATACTATCCTATCCTCTATCCTATCCAATCCCCTATCCTATAGGCTATCCTATCCAATACCCTATCCTATCCTCTATCCTATCCAATCCGCTAACTTATCCTATCCTCTCTCCTATCCTATCCTCTATCCTATCCTATACTTTATCCTATTCTATAATCTATAATATCGTATCCTCTATCCTACCCTATTCTCTATCGTATCCTACCCTCTATCCTATCCTATCCTCTATCCTATCCTATCCTCTATCCTATCCTATCCTCTATCCTCTCCAATTACCTATCCTATCCTCTATCCTATCCTTTCCTCTAACCTATCCTATCCTCTATCCTATCCTATCCTCTATCCTATCCCATCCCCTATCCTATCATCTATCCTAATCTATCATCTATTATATCCTATCCTCTATCCTATCCTATCCTCTATCCTATCCTATCCTCTATCCTATCCTATCCTCTATCCTATCCTATCCTATCCTATCCTCTATCCTATCCTATCCTCTATCCTATCTTATCCTCAATCCTATTCTATCCTCTATCCTATTATATCCTCTATCCTATCCTATCCTCAATCCTATCCTATCCTCTATCCTATCCAATCCCCTATCCTATCTTCTGTCCTATCCTCTATCCTATCCTATCCTCTATACTATACTATCCTCTATTCTATCCTATCCCCTATACTATCATATCCTATCCACTATCCTATCCTATCCTCAATCCTATCCTATCCTCTATCCTATCCTATCCTTTATACTATCCAATTCTCTATCGTATCCTCTATCCTATCCTATGCTCAATCCTATCCTATCCTCTATCCTATCCAATCCCCTATCCTATCCTCTGTCCTATCCTCCATCCTATCCTATCCTCTATACTATCCGATCCTCTT
The DNA here is from genome assembly GCF_050948215.1 of Halictus rubicundus. Taxonomy (NCBI): domain Eukaryota; kingdom Metazoa; phylum Arthropoda; class Insecta; order Hymenoptera; family Halictidae; genus Halictus; species Halictus rubicundus. The sequence continues at coordinate 353,036 of NW_027488745.1, read as the reverse complement.
TACTATCCTATCCTCTATACTATCCTATCCAATCCCCCATCCTATCCTCTATCCTATACTATCCTCTATAATATCGTATCCTCTATCCTATCCTATCCTCTATCCTATCTGATCGCCTATCCTATCCTCCATCCTATCCTATTCTCTATCCTATCCTATCCTCTATAATATCGTATCCTCTATCCTATCCTATCCTCTATCCCATAATATCATCTATTCTATCCTATCCTCTATCCTATCCTATCCTTAATCCTATCCTATCCTCTATCCTATCCAATCCCCTATCCTATCCTCAATCCTATCCTATCCTCTATCCATATCCTATCCTGTATCCTATCCTATCCTCAATCCTATCCTATCCTCTATCCTATCCTATCCTCAATCCTATTCTATCCTCTATCCTATCCTATCCTCTATCTTATCCCATCTTCTATCCTATCATGTCCTCTATCCGATCCTATCCTTTATAATATCGTATCTTCAATCATATCCTATCCTCTATCCTGTCCCATCCTCTACCCTATCCTATACTCTTTCCTATCCTATCCTCTAACCTATCCTATCCTCTATCCTATTCAATTCCCTATCCTATCCTCTGTCATCTATCCTATCCAATCGCCTATCCTATCCTCTATCCTATCCTATCCTCAATCCTATCCTATCCTCTATAATATCATATCCTCTATCACATCCTATCCTCAATCCTATCCTATCCTCTATAATATCGTATCATCTATCCTATCCAATCCCCTATCCTATCCTCAATCCTATCCTCTATCCTCTATCCTATCCTATCCTCTATAATATCGTATCCTTCATCCTATCCTATCCTCTATCGTATCCTATCCTCTATCCTATCCAATCCTATATCGTATCCTATCCGCTATCCTATCTTATTCCTTATCCTATAATATCCCCTATCCTATTCAATCCTCTATAATATCGTATCCTCTATCCTACCCTATCCTCTATCGTATCCTATCCTATATCGTATCCTATCCTCTATCCTACCCGATCCTATATCGTATCATATCCGCTATCCTATCTTATTCCTTATCCTATAATATCGCCTATCCTATCCAATCCTCTATAATATCGTATCCTCTACTCTACCCTATCCTCTATCGTATCCTATCCTCTATCCTATCCAATCACCTATCCTATCCTCAATCCTATCCTCTATCCTCTATCCTATCCTATCCTCTATAATATCGTATCCTCCATCCTATCCTATCCTCTATCGTATCCTATCCTCTACCCTATCCTATCCTCAATCCTATCCTATCCTCTATCCTATCCAATCCCAAATCCTATCCTCTATCCTATCCTATTCTCTATTCTATCCTCAATCCTATCGTATCCTATATCCTATCCTATCCTCTATCCTATCCTATCCTCTATCCTATCCTATCCGCTATCCTATACTATCCTCAATCCTATCGTATCCTCTATCGTATCCTATCCTCTATCCTATCCTATCCTCTATCCTATCCGATCCTATATCGTATCATATCCGCTATCCTATCTTATTCCTTATCCTATAATATCGCCTATCCTATCCAATCCTCTATAATATCGTATCCTCTACTCTACCCTATCCTCTATCGTATCCTATCCTCTATCCTATCCAATCACCTATCCTATCCTCAATCCTATCCTCTATCCTCTATCCTATCCTATCCTCTATAATATCGTATCCTCCATCCTATCCTATCCTCTATCGTATCCTATCCTCTACCCTATCCTATCCTCAATCCTATCCTATCCTCTATCCTATCCAATCCCAAATCCTATCCTCTATCCTATCCTATTCTCTATTCTATCCTCAATCCTATCGTATCCTATATCCTATCCTATCCTCTATCCTATCCTATCTTCTATCCTAGTCAATCCCCTATCCTATTCTCTACCCTATCCTATCCTCTAACTTATCCTATCTTCTATACTATCCTATCCTCTATCCTATCCAATCCCCTATCCTATAGGCTATCCTATCCAATCCCCTATCCTATAGGCTATCCTATCCAATCCCCTATCCTATTCTCTATCCTATCCTATCCTCTAACTTATCCTATCCTCTATCCTATCCTATCCACTTTCCTATCCTATCCTCTATCCTATTCTATACTCTATAATATCGTATCCTCTATCCTATCCTATGCTCTATCCTATCCTATCTCCTATCCTATCCTCTATCCTACAATATCCTCTATCCAATCCTATCCTCTGTCATCTATCCTATCCAATCCCCTATCCTATCCTCAATCCTATCCTCTCTCCTCTATCCTATCCTATCCTGTATAATATCGTATCCTTCATCCTATCCTATCCTCTATCGTATCCTATCCTCTATCGTATCCTATCCTCTATCCTATCCAATCCTATATCGTATCTTTTCCGCTATCCTATCCTATTCCTTATCCTATAATATCCCCTATCCTATTCAATCCTCTATAATATCGTATCCTCTATCCTATCCTATCCTCAATCGTATCCTATCCTCTATCCTATCCTATCCTCTATAATACCGTATCGTCTACCATATCCTATCCTCTTTCCCATAATATCATCCTTACAATACTATTCACTATCCTATCTTATCCTCTATCATATCCTATCCACTATCGTCTCCTATCCTATTCTCTATCCTATCCTATTCTGTATCCTATCCTATTCTCTATCCAATCCTATCCTGTGTACTATCCTATTCTGTATCCTATCCTATCTTCAATCCTATCCTATCATCTATCATATCCTATCCTCTACCCTAAGCAATCCTCTATCCTTCATCTATCCTATCGCATCCTCTATCCTATCCTATCCTCTATCCTATCCTCTATCCTATCCTCTATCCTATCCTCTATCCTATCCTCTATCCTGTCCTCAATTCTATCCTATTTTATCCTATCCTCTATCCTATCCTATCCTCTATCCTATCCTATCCTCTATCCTATCCTATCCTCTATCCTATCCTATCCTCTATCCTATCCTATCATCTATCCTATCCTATCCTATCCTCTATCCTATCCTATCCAAACCTCTATTCTATCCTCTATCCTATCATCCATCGTATATTATCCACTATCCTATCCTGTTCTCAATCCTATCCTAGCCTCTATCCTATCCTATCGTCTATCGTATCCTATCCTCTATCCTATCCAATACCCTATCCTATTCTCTATCCTGTCCTATCCACTATTATATCCTATCCTCCATCCTAACCTATCCCCTATCCTATCCTATCCTCAATCGTATTCTATCCTCTATCCTATCATATCCTGTATACTATCCTATCCTCTATAATATCGTATCCTTTATCATATTCTATCCTCTTTCCTATAATATAGTCTATCCTATCGTAATCTCTATCCTACCCTATCCTCAATCCTATCCTATCCTCTATCCTATTCTATCCTGTAACCGATCCTATCCTCTGTAATATCGTATCCTCTATCATATCCTATCCTCTTTCCCATAATATCATCTTTCCTATCCTATTCTCTATCCTATCTTATCCTTTATCCTATCCTATCCTCTATCGTCTCATTCCTCTATCATATCCAATCCCCTATCTTATCCTGTTTCCTATCCTATCCTCTATCCTATCCTATCCTCTATCCTATACTATCCTCAATCCTATCCTATCCTCTATCCTATCCAATCCTCTATACTATCCTATCCTCTATCCTATAATATCATCTATCATATCCAATCCTCAACCCTATCCTATCCTCAATCCTATCCTACCTTCTATCCTATCCTATCCTCAATCCTATCATATCCTCTATCCTATCCTATCCTATCCTATCCTCTATCCTGTCCTATCCTCTATGATATCCTGTCCTCAATCCTATCCTATCCTCTATCCTATACAATCCCCTAACCCATCCTCTATCCTATCCTATCCTCTATCCTATCCTATCCTCTATCCTATCCTATCCTCTTTACTATCCTATCCTCTTTCCTATCCTATCCTCAATCCTGTCATATCCTCTATCCTACCCAATCCCCTATCCTATCATCTATCCTATCCAATCCTCAACCCTATCCAATCCTCTATCCTGTCCTATCCTCTATCCTATCCTATCCTCAATCCTATCCTATCTTCTATCCCATCCTATCCTCAATCCTATCCTACCCTCTATCCTATCCTATCCACAGTACTATCCTATCATCTATCCTATCCAATCCTCAACCCTATCCTATCCTCAATCCTATCCTATACTCTATCCTATCCTATCCGAAATCCTATCCTATCCTCTATCCTATCCTATCCTCTATCCTATCCTATCCTCTATCCTATCCTATCCTCTATCCTATCCTATCATCTATCCTATCCTATCCTCTATCCTATCCTATCCTCTATCCTATCCTATCCTCTATCCTATCCTATCCTCTATCCTATCCTATCCTCTATACTATCCTATCCTCTATCCTATCCTATCCTCTATCCTATCCTATCCTCTATCCTATCCTATCCTCTATCCTATCCTATCCTCTATCCTATCCTATCCTCTATCCTATCCTATCCTCTATCCTATCCTATCCTCTATCCTATCCTATCCTCTATCCTATCCTATCCTCTATCCTATCCTATCCTCTATCCTATCCCATCTCTATCCTATCCTATCCTCTATCCTATCCTATCCTCTATCCTATCCTATCCTCTATCCTATCCTATCCTCTATCCTATCCTATCCTCTATCCTATCCTATCCTCTATCCTATCCTATCCTCTATAATATCGTATCCACTATCATATCCTATCCTCTTTCCTATAATATCATCTACCCTCTCCTATTCTCTATCCTATCCTATCCTGTATCCTATCCTATCGTGTATCGTATCCTATCCCCTATCCTATCCTATCCTGTATCCTATCCAATCCCCTATCCTATCCTCTATCCTATCCTATCCTCTATCCTATCCTATCCTCAATCGTATCCTATCCTCTATCCTATCCTATCCTCTATAATACCGTATCGTCTACCATATCCTATCCTCTTTCCCATAATATCATCCTTACAATACTATTCACTATCCTATCTTATCCTCTATCATATCCTATCCACTATCGTCTCCTATCCTATACCCTATCCTATCCTATCCTCTATTCTATGCTATCATTTATAATATCGTATCCTCTAACCTATAATATCATCTATTCTATCCTATTCTCTATCCTATCCTATCCTGTATCCTATCCTATTCTCTATCCAATCCTATCCTGTGTACTATCCTATTCTCTATCCTATCCTATCTTCAATCCTATCCTATCATCTACCATATCCTATCCTCTACCCTAAGCAATCCTCTATCCTTCATCTATCCTATCGCATCCTCTATCCTATCCTATCCTCTATCCTATCCTCTATCCTATCCTCTAACCTATCCTCTATCCTATCCTCTATCCTGTCCTCAATTCTATCCTATCCTATACTATCCTCTATCCTATCCTATGCTGCATCCTATCCAATCCTCTTTCGTATCCTATCCTCTATCCTATCCCCTATCCTATCCTATCCTCTATCCTATACTCTATCCTATCCTCTATCCTATCCTCTATCCTATCCTATCCTCTATCCTATCCTATCCTCTATCCTATCCTATCATCTATCCTATCCTATCCTATCGTCTATCCTATCCTATCCAAACCACTATTCTATCCTCTATCCTATCATCCATCGTATATTATCCACTATCCTATCCTGTTCTCAATCCTATCCTAGCCTCTATCCTATCCTATCGTCTATCGTATCCTATCCTCTATCCTATCCAATACCCTATCCTATTCTCTATCCTGTCCTATCCACTATTATATCCTATCCTCCATCCTAACCTATCCTCTATCCTATCCTATCCTCAATCCTATTCTATCCTCTATCCTATCATATCCTGTATACTATCCTATCCTCTATAATATCGTATCCTTTATCATATTCTATCCTCTTTCCTATAATATAGTCTATCCTATCGTAATCTCTATCCTACCCTATCCTCAATCCTATCCTATCCTCTATCCTATTCTATCCTGTAACCGATCCTATCCTCTGTAATATCGTATCCTCTATCATATCCTATCCTATTTCCCATAATATCATCTTTCCTATCCTATTCTCTATCCTATCTTATCCTTTATCCTATCCTATCCTCTATCGTCTCATTCCTCTATCATATCCAATCCCCTATCTTATCCTGTTTCCTATCCTATCCTCTATCCTATCCTATCCTCTATCCTATACTATCCTCTATCCTATCCTATCCTCTATCCTATCCTATCCTCTATCCTATCCTATCCTCTATCCTATCCTATCCTCTATCCTATCCTATCCTCTATCCTATCCTATCCTCTATCCTATCCTATCCTCTATCCTATCCTATCCTCTATCCTATCCTATCCTCTATCCTATCCTATCCTCTATCCTATCCTATCCTCTATCCTATCCTATCCTCTATCCTATCCTATCCTCTATCCTATCCTATCCTCTATCCTATCCTATCCTCTATCCTATCCTATCCTCTATCCTATCATATCCTCTATCCTATCCTATCCTCTATCCTATCCTATCCTCTATCCTATCCTATCCTCTATAATATCGTATCCACTATCATATCCTATCCTCTATCCTATCCAATACCCTATCCTATCCTCTATCCTGTCCTGTCCTCTATCCTATCCTATCCTCAATCCTATCCTACCTTCTATCCTATCCTATCCTCAATCCTATCATATCCTCTATCCTATCCTATCCTATCCTATCCTCTATCCTGTCCTATCCTCTGTGATATCCTGTCCTCAATCCTATCCTATCCTCTATCCTATACAATCCCCTAACCTATCCTCTATCCTATCCTATCCTCAATCGTATCCTATCCTCTATCCTATCCTATCCTCTATAATACCGTATCGTCTACCATATCCTATCCTCTTTCCCATAATATCATCCTTACAATACTATTCACTATCCTATCTTATCCTCTATCATATCCTATCCACTATCGTCTCCTATCCTATCCTCTATCCTATCCTATCCTCTATTCTATGCTATCATTTATAATATCGTATCCTCTAACCTATAATATCATCTATTCTATCCTATTCTCTATCCTATCCTATCCTGTATCCTATCCTATTCTCTATCCAATCCTATCCTGTGTACTATCCTATTCTCTATCCTATCCTATCTTCAATCCTATCCTATCATCTATCATATCCTATCCTCTACCCTAAGCAATCCTCTATCCTTCATCTATCCTATCGCATCCTCTATCCTATCCTATCCTCTATCCTATCCTCTACCCTATCCTCTATCCTATCCTCTATCCTGTCCTCAATTCTATCCTATACTATACTATCTTCTATCCTATCCTATGCTGCATCCTATCCAATCCTCTTTCGTATCCTATCCTCTATCGTATCCCCTATCCTATCCTATCCTCTATCCTATACTCTATCCTATCCTCTATCCTATCCTCTATCCTGTCCTCAATCCTATCCTATCCTATACTATCCTCTATCCTATCCAATGCTGTATCCTATCCAATCCCCTATTCTATCCTCAATCCTATCCTATAGTCTATCCTATCCTATCCTCTATCGTATCCTATTCTCCATCCTATCCTATCCTCAATCCTATCCTATTCTCTATCCTATCCTATCTTCTATCCTATCCTATACTGTATCCTATCCAAATTCTAGCCTACCCTCTATCCTATCCTGTCCTCTATCCTATCCTATCCTCTATCCTATCTTATCCTCTATCTTATCCTATCCTATATCCTATCCTCTATCCTATCTTATCCTCTATCCTATCCTATCCTCTATCCTATCCTATCTTCTATCCGATCCTATCCGCAACCCTATCCTATCCTTTATCTCATGCTATCCTCTATCCTATCCTATTCTCTATCCTATCCTATCCTATATCCTATCCTATCCTGTATAATATCCAAATTCTACCCTATCCTCTATCCTATCCTGTCCTCAAACCTAACCTATCCTCTATCCTATAATATTCTAATCCCATCGAATACTCTATTCTATCCTCTATCCTATCCTCTATCCTATCCTATCCTCTATCCTATCCTATCATCTATAATGTCCTATCCTCTATCCAATCCCATCCTCCAACCTATCCTTTCCTCTATCCTATCCAATCCTCTATAATATCGTATCCTCTATCATATCATATCCTCTTTCCTATAATATCATCTATCCTATCCAATCGCCTATCCTATCCTGTATCCTATCCTATTCTCTATGCTATCCTCTATCCTATCCTATCCACTATCCTATCCTATCCTCTATCCTATCCTATCCCCTATCCTATCCTATCCTCTATCCTATCCTGTCCTCTATCCTATCCTATCCGCTATCCTATCCTATCCTGTATCATATCCTATCCTCTATCGTATCCTATCCTGTATCCGATTAAATGCCCTATCCTATCCTATCCTCTATCCTACCCTATCTTCTATCCTATCCTATCCGCTATCCTATCCTATCCTCTATCATATCCTATCCTCTATCGTATCCTATCCTGTATCCGATCCAATGCCCTATCCTATCCTATCCTCTATCCTACCCTATCTTCTATCCTATCCTATCCTCTATCCCATCCTATCCTATATCCTATCCTATCCTCTATCCTATCCTATCCTCTATCCTATCCTATCCTCTATCATATCCTATCCTCTATCCTATCCTATTGTAGGAACAGGATTTTTATAGCTAAAAAGTATCTGCCCTTTATTTATAGAAATGTCGAAAATTACAATTATATCGCGTGAGAAGAACAATAAAACGTATCCGTATTCGTGGTCCTTTAAACATAAGCCGTAAATCGTAATCGTAATCGTTAATCCTTTACCGTAAGCCGTGGGTTATATTCGTTCTGATCGTTAATCGCGTTCTCGTGATACTGCCGTTGATCGCGTTTTCGTGGTACCGTCGTTTATCGCGTTTCCGTGGTTCCGACCGTATCGTCGCGTTTTTCCAAAAGACGTCCGGCATTCGACGATCGGGTGCGCGACGCTTGTTGATGACGCGAGGGCAACGACCCGGTCAGCTGATGGCCTTCACAGCTGATGCGATCATTCCCACACTCGGCCGTCCTGCATCGATATCTGCCCTCAGATGTCTTCCTCCTCTTCCGCTCTCGTCGTCACCAGGTGATGGTTACTTCGCCTAACGCGTGTCATCTCGCGCGGTCCCTGGTACTCCCCAACCACTTTCCACCCTGGTCCGGCCTGGGTGCGTTGCACGGAGGCTAGGTCCCCCTCGTGGTGCACGGTGGCCCTTTTCCATCGCCGGTCGTCCTGCCGATTGGCCTCGTCTCGTTCGGAAGAGGGGAGCCTTCTTGGCCGCTGATGAACCGACTCGTTATCGTTTATAGCGATCCGCGTCGTGTCTCCGACCTTCCGAATCGCGTTTGGCCTGTAATCATGGTCAGGCGTTTCGTTCTCGTCGCGTATTTTCGTGTTATCGACGTGGGAAACGTCCATCGTGTCGCGTGGAGGTTCGTGTCGTATGTGCAAGACTTCGGGGACGCTGGCCGGTGACCGTGACACCAACGTCATCACGCCGTTTTTCACCGACCACTCCGCGGTGCCGATGAAATCGAAGCCGAGTAGCACCCCGTATTCTAGGACGGTATTTCCTACGACGCGCAGCGTAGCCTCCCGTATTTCCCCGTCGACGACTATTTCGGCCCTGAATTTCCCCAACGTACTGCAGCGTTCCGCGCCTACCCCGCGTAAATACAATTTTTCGTGCGTTAACGGCGGTGCCCCGACTTCACGGTATACATCCTCGCGAATCAGCGACACGTCGCTACCCGTATCGAGTACGGCGACCGCGGCGCGTCCGTTGACGCGAATGTCTTTGCGACATTTACTCCCGGTGGAAGCCGCGACGGCGAGGACGTCTTTCACAGGCGGTTTCTTAGGGCATTCGCGCGAGATGTGGCCGTAATCGTTACAATTGAAGCATTTACGACCTCGGTTTTGGGCGGGGCAGCTCGCTGCGGGGTGTCCTCGATCGCCGCAGTTGGTGCATCGCCCCGGCGTGGCGCTCGCTGTGTTGGTGGGCCTGGGTGCCGGCGCTGCAGTTTCTCTCCTGGGCGTTGCGTTCGTAGCCGTCGTCCGGATCGCGATCTTCCCGAATGCCTCCAGTAGATCCGTCTTCGTCCGGAACCGCTGCAGCCGGGCCTGGTCTTGGAGGACGGGATCGGGTATCCCGTCTATGACGCAGTCGATCAGCTCCTCCTCCTCTATGGACACGCGGGTTGCCAGGATCACCTTCTGGTGGAGGTAATCGGCGAAGGACTCTCCTCGTTGCCACGTCCTTCCCTCGAAGAGTCGCCTTGCCTGCAGCCGGTTGGGCCTGGAGTAGAACATAGAGCCCATCTGCTCCAGCAGCATGTCGATAGGCATCCCCATGTGTTCCGGTCTGGAGTGGAACCAGTCCAGTACCTTTCCCCGGAGCCTGGAAACTATCAGGATGCGGCACGCGTCGTCTCGCAACCCGTAGGTGTCGCGCAGCAACCGGAGTTGCCTCGTCCACGTCTCGAAGGTGCCTTCCGTCGCGTCAAAGTAGCTGAGCAAATCCGCGATGGCCGTGATGCCCATGCGGAGGGGCTCCGTTACCGTGCCTGCTGCCGTGGACTGCTGTTCGCTGCAGCCCTGCGTTTGCCGTAGAAATTCCAGCTCGCGTCTGGCCAGCTCGGCTTCCCTGACAGCCATCTCCTTCTCCCTTTCCAACAGCCCGAGCCGAAGCTGCAGGAGTTGCATTTCGGTGGCTGACGTATGCACATCGGGCGTCGGCGTAGATTTGCTGTCTCCGGTGCCCGACGGGTCGCACGGCCCGAAGACGTCGTCCTCTCCAATTCCGTGCTCCAGAAGCCTTGCCACTAGCTCGTTCTTCGTACCGCTCGTGGACAGCACGCGCCTCCTCAGGATCTCCTTCAGTTGTACCGTGGTGAGGCCTTGTAGCGTTCGGTCGTCCATCTCGTCTCGAACTGGCACACACTCGCGACTCTAATCCCGATACCGTTTCGCGATCTACTGTACTTTCCGACACTTATTCACCGGTCGCTGATTATCCCGGACGAGCCCCCAATTGTAGGAACAGGATTTTTATAGCTAAAAAGTATCTGCCCTTTATTTATAGAAATGTCGAAAATTACAATTATATCGCGTGAGAAGAACAATAAAACGTATCCGTATTCGTGGTCCTTTAAACATAAGCCGTAAATCGTAATCGTAATCGTTAATCCTTTATCGTAAGCCGTGGGTTATATTCGTTCTGATCGTTAATCGCGTTCTCGTGATACTGCCGTTGATCGCGTTTTCGTGGTACCGTCGTTTATCGCGTTTCCGTGGTTCCGACCGTATCGTCGCGTTTTTCCAAAAGACGTCCGGCATTCGACGATCGGGTGCGCGACGCTTGTTTATGACGCGAGGGCAACGACCCGGTCAGCTGATGGCCTTCACAGCTGATGCGATCATTCCCACACTATCGTCTATCCTATCCTATCCTCTATCCTATCCTATCCTCTACCCTATCCTATCCTCTATAATATCTTATCCTCTATTCTATCCCATCCTCTATCCTATCCTATCCTCTTTCCTATCCTATCCCCTATCCTATCCTATCCTCTATCGTATCCTATCCTCTATCCTATCTAATCCCCTTTCCTAAGCTCTATCATATCCTATCCTCTATCGTCTCCTATCCTGTATCCTATCCAATCCTCTATCCTATACTCTATCCTATCCTCTATGCTATCCTATCCTCTATCCTCTCCTATCCTCTATCCTATCCTATCCTCTATCCTATCCAATCCGCTATCCTATCCTCCATCCTATCCTATCCTCTATCCTTTCCTGTCCTCTATCCTATAATATCATCTATCCTATCCTATTCTCTATCCTATCCTCTATCCTATCGTATCCTCTATCCTATCCCATCCTCTATCCTATCCTCTATCCTATCCTCTATCCTATTCTATCCTCTATCGTCTCCTGTCCTGTATCCTATCCAATCCCCTATCCTATCCAATCCCTGATCCTATCCTCTATCCTACCCTTTCAGCTATGCTATCCTATCCTCTATAATATCGTACCCTCTATCATATTCTATCCTCTATCCTATAATATCATCTATCCTATAATATTCTTTATCCTATCCTATATTCTATCCTATCCTATCCTCAATTCTATTCTATACTCCATCCTATCCTATCCGCTTTCCTATCATATCCTCTATCCTATAATCTCCTCTATCCTATCCAATCCTCTATCCTATCCAATCCTCTATCCTATCCTCTATCCTATTCACTATCCAATCCTTTCCTCTATCCTATCCTATCCTCTAGAAGATCGTATCCTCTATCCTATCCAATCCTCTATCCTATGCGAGCCTCTAACCTATCCTATCTTCAATCCTGTCATATCCTCTATCCTATCCTCTATAATATCGTATCCTCTATCCTATCCTATCCTCTATCCTATCCTCTATCCTTTATCCTATCCTATCCTCTATCGTATCCTATCCTCTATCCTATCCAATCCTATATCCTATCCTCAATCCTATCCTATCCTCTATCCTATCCTATCCTCTATCCTATCCTATCCTCTATCCTATCATATCCTCTATCCTATCCTATCCTCTATCCTATCCTATCCTCTATCCTATCCTATCCTCTATCCTATCCTATCCTATCCTCTATCCTATCCTATCCTCTATCCTATCCTATCCTCTATCCTATCCTATCCTCTATCCTATCCTATCTTCTATCCTATCCTATCCACTATCCTATCCTATCCTCTATCCTATCCTATCCTCTATCCTATCCTATCCTCTATCCTATCCTATCCTCTAATCTATCCTATCCTCTATCCTATCCTATCCTCAATCCTATCCTATCCTCTATCCTATCCTATCCTCTATCCTATCCTATCCTCTATCCTATCCTATCCTCTATCCTATCCTATCCTCTATCCTATCCTATCCTCTATCCTATCCTATCCTCTATCCTATCCTATCCTCTATCCTATCCTATCCTCTATCCTATCCTATCCTCTATCCTATCCTATCCTATCCTCTATCCTATCCCATCTTCTATCCTATCCTATCCTCTATCCTATCCTATCCTCTATCCTATCCTATCCTCTATCCTATCCTCAATCCTATCCTATCCTCTATCCTATCCTATCCTCTATCCGATCCTATCCTCTATCCTATCCTATCCTCTATCCTATCCTCTATCCTATCCTGTATCCTATCCTCTATCCTATCCTCTATCCTATCCTACCCTCTATCCTATCCTATCCTCTATCCTATCCTATCCTCTATCCTATCCTATCCTCTATCCTATCCTATCCTCTACCCTATCCTATCCTCTATCCTATCCTATTCTCTATCCGATCCTATCCTCTATCCTATCCAATCCTCTATCTTATCCGATCCTCTATCCTATCCTATCCAATAAATATCGTATCCTCTATCATATCCTATCCTCTATCCTATCATATCCTGTATTATATCCTATCCTCTATCCTACCCTAGCCTCTAACCTATCCTATCCTCTAACCTATCCTGTCCTCTATCCTATCCTACCATCTATCCTACCCTATCCTCTATCCCATTCTATCCTCTATCCTATCCTATCCTTTATAATATCGTATCCTCTATCATATACTATCCTCTATCCTATAATATGATCTATCCTATCCTATTCTTTATCCTAACCTATATTCTATCCTATCCTATCCTCAATTCTATCCTCTATGCTATCCTATCTTCTGTCCTCTCCTACCCTATCCTCTATCCTATCGTACCTTCTATCGTCTCCTGTCCTCTATCCTATTCAATCCCCTATCCTATCCTCTATCGTCACTATCCTCGACCCCATCCAATCCTCTATCCTATCCTCTATCCTATCTTTCCCGATCCTCCATCCTATCCTATTATCTATAATATCGTATCCGCTATCATATCCTATCCTCTTTCCTATAACATCATCTACCCTATCCGAATCTCTTTCCTATCCTATCCTCTTTCCTATCCTATCCTCAATCCTATCCTATCCTCTATCCTATCCAATCCCCTATCATATCCTCTATACTATCCTATTCTCTGTGCTATCCTCTATCCTATCCTATCCTCTATCCTATCCCATTCTCTATCCTATCCTATCCTCATTCCTATCCTATCCTCTATCCTATCCAATACCCTATCCTATCCTCTATCGTCTCCTATCCTCTATCCTATCCAATCCCCTATCCTATCCTCTAACCGATCCCGTCCTCTATCCTATCCTACCCTCTATCCTACCCTATCCTCTATCCCATCCTATCTTCTATCCTATCCTATGCTCTATAATATCGTATCCTCTATCATATTCTATCCTCTATCCTATAATATCATCTATCCTATAATATTCTTTATATCCTATCCTATATTCTATCCTATCCTATCCTCAATTCTATTCTATACTCCATCCTATCCTATCCGCTATCCTATCATATCCTCTATCCTATAATATCCTCTATCCTATCCAATCCTCTATCCTATCCTCTATCCTATTCACTATCCAATCCTTTCCTCTATCCTATCCTATCCTCTAGAAGATCGTATCCTCTATCCTATCCAATCCTCTATCCTATCCGAGCCTCTAACCTATCCTATCTTCAATCCTGTCCTATCCTCTATCCTATCCTCTATAATATCGTATCCTCTATCCTATCCTATCGTCTATCCTATCCTATCCTCTATCCTATCCTATCCTCTATCGTATCCTATCCTCTATCCTATCCAATCCTATATCCTATCCTCAATCCTATCCTATCCTCTATCCTATCCTATCCTCTATCCTATCCTATCCTCTAACCTATCCTATCCTCTATCCTATCCCCTATCCTATCCTACCCTCTATCCTATCCTATCCTATCCCCTATATTATCCTATCCTCTATCGTATCCTATCCTCTATCCTATCCAATCCTATATCCTATCCTCAATCCTATCCTATCCTCTATCCTATCCTATCCTCTATCCTATCCTATCCTCTATCCTATCCTATCCTCTATCCTATCCTATCCTCTATCCTATCCTCTATCCTATCCTACCCTCTATCCTATCCTATCCTATCCCCTATATTATCCTATCCTCTATCGTATCCTATCCTCTATCCTATCCAATCCTATATCCTATCCTCAATCCTATCCTATCCTCTATCCTATCCTATCCTCTATCCTATCCTATCCTCTATCTTATCCTATCCTCTATCCTATCCTATCCTCTATCCTATCCTATCCTCTATCCTATCCTATCCTCTATCCTATCCTATCCTCTATCCTATCCTATCCTCAATCCTATCCTATCCTCTATCCTATCCTATCCTCTATCCTATCCTATCCTCTATCCTATCCTATCCTCTATCCTATCCTATCCTCTATCCTATCCTATCCTCTATCCTATCCTATCCTCTATCCTATCCTATCCTCTATCCTATCCTATCTTCTATCCTATCCTATCCACTATCCTATCCTATCCTCTATCCTATCCTATCCTCTATCCTATCCTCTATCCTATCCTGCCCTCTATCCTATCCTATCCTATCCCCTATCCTATCCTATCCTCTATCCTATCCTGTATCCTATCCTCTATCCTATCCTCTATCCTATCCTATCCTCTATCCTATCCTATCCTCTATCCTATCCTATCCTCTATCCTATCCTATCCTCTATCCTATCCTATCCTCTATCCTATCCTATCCTCTATCCTATCCTATCCTCTATCCTATCCTATCCTCTATCCTATCCTATCCTCTATCCTATCCTATCCTATCCTCTATCCTATCCTATCCTCTAATCTATCCTATCCTCTATCCTATCCTATCCTCAATCCTATCCTATCCTCTATCCTATCCTATCCTCTATCCTATCCTATCCTCTATCCTATCCTATCCTCTATCCTATCCTATCCTCTATCCTATCCTATCCTCTATCCTATCCTATCCTCTATCCTATCCTATCCTCTATCCTATCCTATCCTCTATCCTATCCTATCCTCTATCCTATTATATCCTATCCTCTATCCTATCCTATCTTCTATCCTATCCTATCCTCTATCCTATCCTATCCTCTATCCTATCCTATCCTCTATCCTATCCTCAATCCTATCCTATCCTGTATCCTATCCTATCCTCTATCCGATCCTATCCTCTATCCTATCCTATCCTCTATCCTATCCTCTATCCTATCCTGTATCCTATCCTCTATCCTATCCTCTATCCTATCCTACCCTCTATCCTATCCTATCCTCTATCCTATCCTATCCTCTATCCTATCCTATCCTCTATCCTATCCTATCCTCTACCCTATCCTATCCTCTATCCTATCCTATTCTCTATCCGATCCTATCCTCTATCCTATCCAATCCTCTATCTTATCCGATCCTCTATCCTATCCTATCCAATAAATATCGTATCCTCTATCATATCCTATCCTCTATCCTATCATATCCTGTATTATATCCTATCCTCTATCCTACCCTAGCCTCTAACCTATCCTATCCTCTAACCTATCCTGTCCTCTATCCTATCCTACCATCTATCCTACCCTATCCTCTATCCCATTCTATCCTCTATCCTATCCTATCCATTATAATATCGTATCCTCTATCATATACTATCCTCTATCCTATAATATGATCTATCCTATCCTATTCTTTATCCTAACCTATATTCTATCCTATCCTATCCTCAATTCTATCCTCTATGCTATCCTATCTTCTGTCCTCTCCTACCCTATCCTCTATCCTATCGTACCTTCTATCGTCTCCTGTCCTCTATCCTATTCAATCCCCTATCCTATCCTCTATCGTCACTATCCTCGACCCCATCCAATCCTCTATCCTATCCTCTATCCTATCCTTCCCGATCCTCCATCCTATCCTATTATCTATAATATCGTATCCGCTATCATATCCTATCCTCTTTCCTATAACATCATCTACCCTATCCGAATCTCTTTCCTATCCTATCCTCTTTCCTATCCTATCCTCAATCCTATCCTATCCTCTATCCTATCCAATCCCCTATCATATCCTCTATACTATCCTATTCTCTGTGCTATCCTCTATCCTATCCTATCCTCTATCCTATCCCATTCTCTATCCTATCCTATCCTCATTCCTATCCTATCCTCTATCCTATCCAATACCCTATCCTATCCTCTATCGTCTCCTATCCTCTATCCTATGCAATCCCCTATCCTATCCTCTAACCTATCCCGTCCTCTATCCTATCCTACCCTCTATCCTACCCTATCCTCTATCCCATCCTATCTTCTATCCTATCCTATGCTCTATAATATCGTATCCTCTATCATATTCTATCCTCTATCCTATAATATCATCTATCCTATAATGTTCTTTATATCCTATCCTATATTCTATCCTATCCTATCCTCAATTCTATTCTATACTCCATCCTATCCTATCCGCTATCCTATCATATCCTCTATCCTATAATATCCTCTATCCTATCCAATCCTCTATCCTATCCTCTATCCTATTCACTATCCAATCCTTTCCTCTATCCTATCCTATCCTCTAGAAGATCGTATCCTCTATCCTATCCAATCCTCTATCCTATCCGAGCCTCTAACCTATCCTATCTTCAATCCTGTCCTATCCTCTATCCTATCCTCTATAATATCGTATCCTCTATCCTATCCTATCGTCTATCCTATCCTATCCTCTATCCTATCCTATCCTCTATCGTATCCTATCCTCTATCCTATCCAATCCTATATCCTATCCTCTATCCTATCCTATCGTCTATCCTATCCTATCCTCTATCCTATCCTATCCTCTATCCTATCCTATCCTCTATCCTATCCTATCCTCTATCCTATCCTATCCACTATCCTATCCTATCCTCTATCCGATCATATCCTCTATCCTATCCTATCCTATCCTCTATAATATCGTATCCTTTATCCCATCCCATCCTCTATCCTATCCTATCCTCTATCCTATCCTATCCTCTATCCTATCCTATCCTCTATCCTATCCTATCGTCTATCATATCCTATCGTCTATCCTATCCTATCCTCTATTATATCCTATCGTCTATCCTATCCTATCCTCTATCCTATACTATCCTCTATGCTATCCTATCCTCTATCCTATCCTATCCTCTAGCCTATCCTATCCTCTATACTATCCTATCCTGTATCCTATCCTATCCTCTATCCTATCCTATCCTCTATCCTATCCTATCTCTATCCTATCCTATCCTCTATCCTATCCTATCCTCTATCCTATCCTATCCTCTATCCTATCCTATCCTCTATCCTATCCTATCCTCTATCCTATCCTATCCTCTATCCTATCCTATCCTCTATCCTATCCTATCCTCTATCCTATCCTATCCTCTATCCTAGCCTATCCCCTTACCTATCCAATGCCCTGTCCTATTCTCTATCCGATCCTATCGTCTATACTATCCTATCCTCTATAATATCGTATCCTCTATCCTATCCTATCCTCTATCCTATAATATCATCTATCCTATCCTATCCTCTATCCTATAATATCATCTATCCTATCCTATCCACTATCCTATTGTGGATAGGGTCTATTTATCGTGAACTCCACTTAGCTGGCGAACTTACTTTATTGTCTATATGTACACGTATCGTTCGCGACTGTACAATTTTATGCGAAGTGTATCTCGCGACGACTTCTGGCTGACTCTTCGAATGTCCTGTACAACTTAATTCTAACGCCTTCGTTTGCCCTGGTAAAAATCCTAAACAACCCTGATTGGCTAACCCACGCTTTGGGTCCTTCCAATCAGAGCTGTTCTTTCTTCGTCTCACCCCCGTTCCTTCCGCCCTTGGCGTGTTTGTTTTCGGAACGGCGAGGTGATCGGAGAAGATGATGAGACTTTCCTCCGGGCCACTCATGCTTGACCCAAGTGTCGATAGACCGTTGGGTCCGCTTCAAGTGCCCTTCGGTTCGTCTCTTAATTTATGACGGTCTCAGTTTGCTATTGAGGACTTTGGGACAAAACTCTAATAAACATACTTCGACTAGGTCTGGAAAATGTCCACTCAAAAATAGCTTCGTCGAACGAGAGTCGTAAATTGCGTTGGCCGTTTGCACGAAAGGAAAGACTCTTTTGTGTGCGTGCGACCGGACGCTACATCACCCCCTTACCAGTGCAAACGTTACCTAATTCTACTTATCCTACATAAACTAACTTACGTTTAGACCTAAAACTACTATATACAAAAAACTTATCTCGACTATTTACAAGCGTTAGAATCCGACCTGTAAGCGGTCGGGGAAACATACTCGCCTACCCGAACGAGTATGTACAGATTCTCGCGTACCAGCTTGTGGTTTATCCGGAACTTTGACATGATTCTGGTCGCGTTTCTCGTCTACGTCGTTATTTAATATATAGGCGGGTTTGAGCCTGTCAATTGAGACGGTAGTTTCTTTGCCTCGAACCCGCACTACGAAAGTTTTCTTGTTTCGACATACGACTGGGAATGGACCGTCATAAGGATTTTGTAGAGGAGTTCGCACCGCGTCTGTTCTAATAAAGACGTGCGATGTCGTCTCTAAGTCCTTAAATACAAAAATCCTCCTCTGTCCGTGACGTGATCCGTTCACCGGTCGTATGTCTCTAAAATGCTCGCGGAGCTGGCGTACTAATTCCGCCGGATCGGATACTCCGATCGGCTCGTCGCTGAATATCTCCGCTGGCAAGCGTATGTTTTCGCCGTAAACCAACTCGGCCGCGGATGACTTAAGGTCGTCGCGGTGCGCGGCGCGGATACCCAGCAGAACGGCAGGCAACGCATCGGTCCACCGATCGTCGGCGCGACACTTTATCGCGGCCTTCAACTGTCGGTGGAAGCGTTCCACTAGACCGTTTGCTGCGGGGTGGTAAGCGGTAGTTCTCAGGTGCGAGCACCCAAGCAATGAATTCAATTGCTTGAAAAGATGGGACTCGAATTGCCGGCCCTGATCGGTGGTAATTCTCGCCGGTGTCCCAAAACGTGCTATCCACCCCGAAACAAAGGCGCGCGCCACAGTTTCGGCCTCGATATTCTCGAGTGGGAAGGCTTCTGGCCAACGCGTAAACCTATCGACGCAGGTAAGGCAGTATTTATTGCCCCTGGACACAGGTAGTGGTCCTACCAGGTCGAGGTGCACGTGCTCGAACCTGCTCGACGGCGGCGCGAAGGTGCCTACCTCGCTCGAGACGTGTCGACCGACTTTTGCTCGTTGACAAGCGAGACAATTCCGACACCAATCTCGACAATCCTTCTCCATTGACGGCCAAACAAAACGCTGTTTTACCAGACGGACTGTCGCCTTCGCTCCCGGGTGCGACAATCCGTGTACGGCGTCAAAAACTTGGCGTCGGAAGGAGGGTGTTACGTACGGACGCAGGTTCCCGGTGGACACGTCACAATAAACGGGTGCATCGTTGTTGATCATGCGTATCAGTTTTAAGTCTAACGAGGTATCAGATGCATTCAAGAAACCTTGTAACTGTACGTCTCGCTTTTGCGAGTCCGCTAATTCTGCGTAATTCAGCGGCGCGGTTACCGTTTCAATTCGCGAAAGTGCATCTGCGACCTCGTTATCCTTCCCGCTGACGTGCCGTATGTCCGTCGTAAACTGTCCGATCAGATCGAGATATCGGAACTGTCTCGGTGTACTTTTATCTGGTTTCTGTTTAAACGCGAACACCATTGGCTTGTGATCCGTGTATATCGTGAAATCGCGACCCTCTACCGCGTGACGGAAATGTCGAATCGCGGTATAAACGGCGAGCAATTCGCGATCGTACGCGCTATATTTTCGCTGTGCCGGCGACAAGGCTTTCGTGCAAAAAGCTAGCGGTTGCCACGAACCGCCTTGTCGTTGCTGTAAGGTAGCGCCTAACGCGAAATCGGATGCGTCTACCATGATCGCGAGTCGCGAATCGTCCGACGGATGAGCCAATAATGCTGCGTTCGCCAAGGCAGTCTTAAGCCCTTCTAGGGCAGACTCCGCTTCGCTCGTCCACTGGACGGGAGCATTGCTCTTCAGCTTGCTTCCCCGCAACAGCTGGTTAAGCGGAGCCTGCAATGAAGCCGCGCCGGGTATAAATCTACGGTAAAAATTTACCATACCCAAGAACCCCCGCAGTTGCTTAACCGTTGTGGGTTTTGGGTACTCCTGAATAGCTTTG
Source organism: Halictus rubicundus (assembly GCF_050948215.1). Classification (NCBI taxonomy): domain Eukaryota; kingdom Metazoa; phylum Arthropoda; class Insecta; order Hymenoptera; family Halictidae; genus Halictus; species Halictus rubicundus. The sequence continues at coordinate 331,769 of NW_027488745.1, read as the reverse complement.
ACCTTCTCGGCCAGTGGTCTGGTACCCTCGGCGCTGACCTCATAACCTAGAAACTTTACCCGCGATTCCGCGAACACGCACTTGTTCGGATTGATTACCACGCCATACTCTTGAAGACGTGAGAAAAGCGCGTGCAGGTGATTTCTGTGCTCCGCCTCACAACTCGACGCCACTAAAATGTCGTCGAGATATGCGTAACAGAAATCAAGTCCCCTTATCACGGTATCTATAAACCGCTGGAACGTCTGCGCAGCGTTTCTCAAACCGAAGGGCATGACTAAGTATTCGAACAATCCGAACGGCGTCGTTATCGCGGTTTTCGGGATGTCATCCGGATGGACTGGAATTTGGTGGTAAGCTCTTACCAAATCTATAGTCGAAAAAATTTTCCTTCCGGATAACATCCTCGAAAAATCCTCAATATGAGGAATCGGGTAACGGTCGGGGACTGTGCGAGCATTGAGCAATCTGTAATCTCCGCAAGGTCTCCATCCGTTGCCCTTCTTCGCCACCATGTGAAGGGCTGAAGCCCACTGGCTCTTAGAAGGACGGATGTAGCCGAGATTTAACAGATCCTCAAATTCTGCCTTGGCGCTCTTAAACAGTTCCGGTGATAACCGGCGCGGTTTGCTAAAAATCGGGGGACCGGGTGTCGTAATTATGTGGTGTACCACGTTATGCGTTACTTGCCGTTCGCTGCGTATGTTGGGGCGCCAAAGGGTTGAGAATTCCGCCAGGAGGTCTTGATACCGCGAGTCTCCAACGATCGCCTTGACCGACGGCATATCCACCGCGGCGATCCTCCCCGTTGTCGCCAAGGTTGTCGTCTCGTCCAGGAGTCGTCTGCCTTTGAGGTCCACCAGTAGTCCGTAGTGGGAAAGAAAATCGGCTCCGATGATGGGCTTCGACACGTCTGCGATGACGAATCTCCAGGTGAAGGTTCGTCGAAGACCCAGATCGAGGTTCGCCGGCTTCAATCCGTACGTGTTTATCACGGACCCGTTGGCAGCAGACAGCTCGTATTTCTCCTTGGACTGCCGACCCCTTATGTAAGCTCGAGGGTACACGCAGAGGTCCGATCCGGTGTCAATGAGATACTCCTCATTGCGTGTCCGCTCTAGCACGAAAAGGCGGCAGGTACGTGGGCCATCACTGACTGCCGCGTTCAGTGGAGGGCACTCGCGTTTCCCGAATGGAACGAGCACGGTGGGCGACACTTCGTCGACCGCGTACCGAACACCTGGTGGTACCAGCAGTGCTCCTTGTTCCTAGGCGATGCGCTTCGCCGTCGCCTTCCGGACTTCGAGCGACCACGGTATTTGGATCCGCCTTGCCTCCGGGGAGAACGCGACCGGCTGAGTTCGGCTACGCTCAGCTCTAATTTTTCTAGTCTGTCTATCAGAATTTCCGTGAGGTCCTCCTTGGTTGTCGCGATGCTGGCCACCTGACTCTGCGCGGCCCCCTCCTGGATGTGGTCCGCGATCTCGGCGAGTTTTGCGAGCGGTAGGTCCGTTTGGGCGTTGACAACGGCCCTGGTCATCGCGGGCAACCTGCTGGCCCAAAGCGTCCTCAGGAAGTCGTCGGACACTGTCTTCCCGGCGAGGTTCTGCATGTGGCGCAGGAACTGCGATGGAGAACGGTCGCCGATCTCCTCCTTCTCCAGGAGCTGCAAAATCCTCTTGCTTTGCGAGGAGGATAGGCGCTGGATGAGCTCCCGCTTCAGCGTCTCGTACTTGTCCGCTGCTGGAGGTGTCGCAAAAATGTCCTGCACCTCCAACGCGTATTTCGGTTCTAACTGCGACATCACGTAGTAGAACTTAGTCGCGTCTACCGTGACGCCGTTCAGTGCGAACTGCGCCTCTATCTGGTGGAACCAGACGGCTGGCTGTTCTGGCCAAAACGGCGGCACACGAATACCGACGCGGCTCACTTCCGGCATCGCAATGTTGTTATTCGCGTTGTCGGGATTCATATTGTATGTCTATCGGCACGTTGTGTCCAAAGAAACTAAAAACTATGTTACACTACTAACCAAAAAATTGTCCGCGAACACTATGTCTAATTCGCACAGCACAAGGATCACGTCGGATGGTCACCAATGTGGATAGGGTCTATTTATCGTGAACTCCACTTAGCTGGCGAACTTACTTTATTGTCTATATGTACACGTATCGTTCGCGACTGTACAATTTTATGCGAAGTGTATCTCGCGACGACTTCTGGCTGACTCTTCGAAAGTCCTGTACAACTTAATTCTAACGCCTTCGTTTGCCCTGGTAAAAATCCTAAACAACCCTGATTGGCTAACCCACGCTTTGGGTCCTTCCAATCAGAGCTGTTCTTTCTTCGTCTCACCCCCGTTCCTTCCGCCCTTGGCGTGTTTGTTTTCGGAACGGCGAGGTGATCGGAGAAGATGATGAGACTTTCCTCCGGGCCACTCATGCTTGACCCAAGTGTCGATAGACCGTTGGGTCCGCTTCAAGTGCCCTTCGGTTCGTCTCTTAATTTATGACGGTCTCAGTTTGCTATTGAGGACTTTGGGACAAAACTCTAATAAACATACTTCGACTAGGTCTGGAAAATGTCCACTCAAAAATAGCTTCGTCGAACGAGAGTCGTAAATTGCGTTGGCCGTTTGCACGAAAGGAAAGACTCTTTTGTGTGCGTGCGACCGGACGCTACACTATCCTATCCCCTATAGTCTGCTCTATCCTATCCTATCCTCTATCCTATAGAATCCCCTATCCTCTCCTCTACCGTATTGTATCCTCTATAATATCGTATCCTCTATCATATTCTATCGTATACTATCCTCAAACCTATCCTATCCTCTATCCGATCATATCCTCTATCCTATCCTATCCTATCCTCTATAATATCGTATCCTTTATCCCATCCTATCCTCTATCCTATCCTATCCTCTATCCTATCCTATCCTCTATCCTATCCTATCCTCTATCCTATCCTATCGTCTATCCTATCCTATCCTCTATCCTATCCTATCCTCTATCCTATCCTATCCTCTATCCTATCCTATCCCCTATCCTATCCTATCCTCTATCCTATCCTATCCTCTATCCTATCCTATCCTCTATCCTATCCTATCCTCTATCGTATCCTATCCCCTATCCTATCCTATCCTCTATCCTATTCTATCCTCTATCCTATCCTATCCTCTATCGTCTCCTGTCCTCTATACTATCCAATCGCCTATCCTATCCAATCCCCTATCCTATCCTCTATCCTACCCTTTCCGCTATGCTATCCTATCCTCTATAATATCGTATCCTCTGTCCTATCCTTCCTCTATCCTACAATATCATCTATCCTATCCTATCCTCTATCCTATCCTATCCTCTATCCTATCCTATCCTCTATCCTATCCTATCCTCTATCCTATCCTATCCTCTATCCTATCCTATCCACTATCCTATCCTATCCTCTATCCGATCATATCCTCTATCCTATCCTATCCTATCCTCTATAATATCGTATCCTTTATCCCATCCCATCCTCTATCCTATCCTATCCTCTATCCTATCCTATCCTCTATCCTATCCTATCCTCCATCCTATCCTATCCTCTATCCTATCCTATCCTCTATCCTATCCTATCCTCTATCCTATCCTATCCTCTATAATATCGTTTCCTCTGTCCTATAATGTCCTCTATCCTATAATATCATCTATCCTATCCTAATCCCTATCCTATCCTATCCTATCCTCTATCGTATCCTATCCTCTATCCTATCCAATCCTATATCCTATTCTCTATCCTATCCTATCCTCTATCGTATCCTGTCCCCTATCCTATCCTATCCTCTATCCTATTCTATCCTCTATCCTATCCTATCCTCTATCGTCTCCTGTCCTCTATACTATCCAATCCCCTATCCTATCCAATCCCCGATCCTATCCTCTATCCTACCCTTTCCGCTATGCTATCCTATCCTCTATCCTATCCTATCCTCTATCCTATCCTATCCTCTATCATATCCTATCCTCTATCCTATCCTATCCTCTATCCTATCCTATCCTCTATCCTATCCTATCCTCTATCCTATCCTAACCTCTATCCTATCCTATCCTCTATCCTATCCTATCCTCTATCCTATCCTATCTTCTATCCTATCCTATCCTCTATCCTATCCTATCCTCTATCCTATCCTATCCACTATCCTATCCTATCCTCTATCCGAACATATGCTCTATCCTATCCTATCCTATCCTCTATAATATCGTATCCTTTATCCCATCCCATCCTCTATCCTATCCTATCCTCTATCCTATCCTATCCTCCATCCTATCCTATCCTCTATCCTATCCTATCCTCTATCCTATCCTATCCTCTAGCCTATCCTATCCTCTATCCTATGATATCCTGTATCCTATCCTATCCTCTATCCTATCCTATCCTCTATCCTATCCTATCCTCTATCCTATCCTATCCTCTATCCTATCCTATCCTATCCTCTATCCTATCCTATCCTCTATCCTATCCTATCCTCTATCCTATCCTATCCTCTATCCTATCCTATCCTCTATCCTATCCTATCCACTATCCTATCCTATCCTCTATCCGATCATATCCTCTATCCTATCCTATCCTATCCTCTATAATATCGTATCATTTATCCCATCCCATCCTCTATCCTATCCTATCCTCTATCCTATCCTATCCTCTATCCTATCCTATCCTCTATCCTATCCTATCCTCTATCCTATCCTATCCTCTATCCTATCCTATCGTCTATCCTATCCTATCCTCTATCCTATCCTATCCTCTATCCTATCCTATCCTCTATCCTATCCTATCCCCTATCCTATCCTATCCTCTATCCTATCCTATCCTCTATCCTATCCTATCCTCTATCCTATCCTATCCTCTATCCTATCCTATCGTCTATCCTATCCTATCCTCTATCCTATCCTATCCTCTATCCTATCCTATCCTCTATCCTATCCTATCCCCTATCCTATCCTATCCTCTATCCTATCCTATCCTCTATCCTATCCTATCCTCTATCCTATCCTATCCTCTATCGTATCCTATCCCCTATCCTATCCTATCCTCTATCCTATTCTATCCTCTATCCTATCCTATCCTCTATCGTCTCCTGTCCTCTATACTATCCAATCGCCTATCCTATCCAATCCCCTATCCTATCCTCTATCCTACCCTTTCCGCTATGCTATCCTATCCTCTATAATATCGTATCCTCTGTCCTATCCTTCCTCTATCCTACAATATCATCTATCCTATCCTATCCTCTATCCTATCCTATCCTCTATCCTATCCTATCCTCTATCCTATCCTATCCTCTATCCTATCCTATCCTCTATCCTATCCTATCCACTATCCTATCCTATCCTCTATCCGATCATATCCTCTATCCTATCCTATCCTATCCTCTATAATATCGTATCCTTTATCCCATCCCATCCTCTATCCTATCCTATCCTCTATCCTATCCTATCCTCTATCCTATCCTATCCTCCATCCTATCCTATCCTCTATCCTATCCTATCCTCTATCCTATCCTATCCTCTATCCTATCCTATCCTCTATAATATCGTTTCCTCTGTCCTATAATGTCCTCTATCCTATAATATCATCTATCCTATCCTAATCCCTATCCTATCCTATCCTATCCTCTATCGTATCCTATCCTCTATCCTATCCAATTCTATATCCTATTCTCTATCCTATCCTATCCTCTATCGTATCCTGTCCCCTATCCTATCCTATCCTCTATCCTATTCTATCCTCTATCCTATCCTATCCTCTATCGTCTCCTGTCCTCTATACTATCCAATCCCCTATCCTATCCAATCCCCGATCCTATCCTCTATCCTACCCTTTCCGCTATGCTATCCTATCCTCTATCCTATCCTATCCTCTATCCTATCCTATCCTCTATCATATCCTATCCTCTATCCTATCCTATCCTCTATCCTATCCTATCCTCTATCCTATCCTATCCTCTATCCTATCCTAACCTCTATCCTATCCTATCCTCTATCCTATCCTATCCTCCATCCTATCCTATCCTCTATCCTATCCTATCCTCTATCCTATCCTATCCTCTAGCCTATCCTATCCTCTATCCTATGATATCCTGTATCCTATCCTATCCTCTATCCTATCCTATCCTCTATCCTATCCTATCCTCTATCCTATCCTATCCTCTATCCTATCCTATCCTCTATCCTATCCTATCCTATCCTCTATCCTATCCTATCCTCTATCCTATCCTATCCTCTATCCTATCCTATCCTCTATCCTATCCTATCCTCTATCCTATCCTATCCTATCCTCTATCCTATCCTATCCTCTATAATATCGTTTCCTCTGTCCTATAATGTCCTCTATCCTATAATATCATCTATCCTATCCTAATCCCTATCCTATCCTATCCTATCCTCTATCGTATCCTATCCTCTATCCTATCCAATTCTATATCCTATTCTCTATCCTATCCTATCCTCTATCGTATCCTGTCCCCTATCCTATCCTATCCTCTATCCTATTCTATCCTCTATCCTATCCTATCCTCTATCGTCTCCTGTCCTCTATACTATCCAATCCCCTATCCTATCCAATCCCCGATCCTATCCTCTATCCTACCCTTTCCGCTATGCTATCCTATCCTCTATCCTATCCTATCCTCTATCCTATCCTATCCTCTATCATATCCTATCCTCTATCCTATCCTATCCTCTATCCTATCCTATCCTCTATCCTATCCTATCCTCTATCCTATCCTAACCTCTATCCTATCCTATCCTCTATCCTATCCTATCCTCTATCCTATCCTATCCTCTATCCTATCCTATCCTCTATCCTATGATATCCTGTATCCTATCCTATCCTCTATCCTATCCTATCCTCTATCCTATCCTATCCTCTATCCTATCCTATCCTATCCTCTATCCTATCCTATCCTCTATAATATCGTATCCTTTATCCCATCCCATCCTCTATCCTATCCTATCCTCTATCCTATCCTATCCTCTATCCTATCCTATCCTCCATCCTATCCTATCCTCTATCCTATCCTATCCTCTATCCTATCCTATCCTCTAGCCTATCCTATCCTCTATCCTATGATATCCTGTATCCTATCCTATCCTCTATCCTATCCTATCCTCTATCCTATCCTATCCTCTATCCTATCCTATCCTATCCTCTATCCTATCCTATCCTCTATCCTATCCTATCCTCTATCCTATCCTATCCTCTATCCTATCCTATCCTCTATCCTATCCTATCCTCTATCCTATCCTATCCTCTATCCTATCCTATCCTCTATCCTATCCTATCCACTATCCTATCCTATCCTCTATCCGATCATATCCTCTATCCTATCCTATCCTATCCTCTATAATATCGTATCCTTTATCCCATCCCATCCTCTATCCTATCCTATCCTCTATCCTATCCTATCCTCTATCCTATCCTATCCTCTAGCCTATCCTATCCTCTATACTATCCTATCCTGTATCCTATCCTATCCTCTATCCTATCCTATCCTCTATCCTATCCTATCCTCTATCCTATCCTATCCCCTATCCTATCCTATCCTCTATCCTATCCTATCCTCTATCCTATCCTATCCTCTATCCTATCCTATCCTCTATCGTATCCTATCCCCTATCCTATCCTATCCTCTATCCTATTCTATCCTCTATCCTATCCTATCCTCTATCGTCTCCTGTCCTCTATACTATCCAATCGCCTATCCTATCCAATCCCCTATCCTATCCTCTATCCTACCCTTTCCGCTATGCTATCCTATCCTCTATAATATCGTATCCTCTGTCCTATCCTTCCTCTATCCTACAATATCATCTATCCTATCCTATCCTCTATCCTATCCTATCCTCTATCCTATCCTATCCTCTATCCTATCCTATCCTCTATCCTATCCTATCCTCCATCCTATCCTATCCTCTATCCTATCCTATCCTCTATCCTATCCTATCCTCTATCCTATCCTATCCTCTATAATATCGTTTCCTCTGTCCTATAATGTCCTCTATCCTATAATATCATCTATCCTATCCTAATCCCTATCCTATCCTATCCTATCCTCTATCGTATCCTATCCTCTATCCTATCCAATCCTATATCCTATTCTCTATCCTATCCTATCCTCTATCGTATCCTGTCCCCTATCCTATCCTATCCTCTATCCTATTCTATCCTCTATCCTATCCTATCCTCTATCGTCTCCTGTCCTCTATACTATCCAATCCCCTATCCTATCCAATCCCCGATCCAATCCTCTATCCTATCCTATCATCTATCCTCAATCCTATCCTTTCCTGTATCCGATCCAATCCTCTATCCTATCCTATCCACTATCCTATCCTGTCCTCTATCCTATCCTATCCTCTATCCTATCCTATCCTCTATCCTATCCTATTCTCTATCCTATCCTATCTACTATCCTATCCTATCGTCTATCCTATCAAATCCCCTATCCTATCCTGTATCCTATCCAATCCTCTATCCTATCCTGTATCCTATCCAATCCTCTATCCTGTCCTATCATCTATCCACAATCCTATCCTTTCCTGTATCCAATCCTATCCTCAATCCTATCCTTTCCTGTATCCTATCCTATCCTCTATCCTCTATCCCATCCAATCCTCTATCCTATCCTATCCTCTATCCTATCCTATCCTCTATCCTATCCTCTATCCAATCCTCTATCCTATCCAATCCTCGATCCTATCCTATCCTCTATCCTATCCTAGCCTCTATCCTATACTATCCTCTATCCTATCCTCTATCCTATGCTATCCTCTATCCTATCCTATCCTCTATCCTATCCTATCTTCTATCCTTTCCTATCCTCTATCCTATCCTCTATCCAATCCTCCATCCTATCCTATCCTCTATCCTATCCTATCCTCTATCCTATCCTATCCTCTATCCTATCAAATCCCCTATCCTATCCTCTATCCTATCCTATCCTCTGTCCTATCTAATCCTCTATCCTATCCTATCCTCTATCCTATCCTATCCTCTATCCTATCCTATCCCCTATCCTATCCTATCCTTTCCTGTATCATATCCAATCCTCTATCCTATCCTGTCCTCTATCCTATCCTACCCTCTATCCTATCCTATCCTCTGTCCTATCTAATCCTCTATCCTATCCTATCCTCTATCCTATCCTATCCTCTATCCTATCCTATCCTCTATCCTATCCTATCCTCTATCCTATCCTATCCTTTCCTGTATCATATCCAATCCTCTATCCTATCCTGTCCTCTATCCTATCCTATCCTCTATCCTATCCTATCCAATCCCGTATCCTATCCTCTATTCTATCCTATCCTGTATCCAATCCTATCATCAATCCTATCCATTCCTGTATCCTATCCTATCCTCTATCCTATCAAATCCTCTGTCCTATCCTATCCTCTATCCTATCGAATCCCCTATCCTATCCTCTATACTATCCTATCCTCTATCCTATCCTATCCTCTATCCTATCCTATCTTCTATCCTATCCTATCCTCTATCCTATCAATTCCCCTATCCTATCCAATCCTGTATCCTATCCAATCCTCTATCCTATCCTATCTTCTATCCTATCCTATCCTCTATCCTATCAATTCCCCTATCCTATCCAATCCTGTATCCTATCCAATCCTCTATCCTATCCTATCATCTATCCTATTCTATCCTCTATCCTACGATATCTTCTATCCTATCCTATCATCTATCCTATCCTATCCTCTATCCTATCCTATCCTCTATCCTATCCTATCCTCTATCCTATCCTATCCTCTATCCTATCCTATCCTCTATCCTATGATATCCTGTATCCTATCCTATCCTCTATCCTATCCTATCCTCTATCCTATCCTATCCTCTATCCTATCCTATCCTATCCTCTATCCTATCCTATCCTCTATAATATCGTATCCTTTATCCCATCCCATCCTCTATCCTATCCTATCCTCTATCCTATCCTATCCTCTATCCTATCCTATCCTCCATCCTATCCTATCCTCTATCCTATCCTATCCTCTATCCTATCCTATCCTCTAGCCTATCCTATCCTCTATCCTATGATATCCTGTATCCTATCCTATCCTCTATCCTATCCTATCCTCTATCAAATCCTATCCTCTATCCTATCCTATCCTATCCTCTATCCTATCCTATCCTCTATCCTATCCTATCCTCTATCCTATCCTATCCTCTATCCTATCCTATCCTCTATCCTATCCTATCCGCTATCCTATCCTATCCTCTATCCTATCCTATCCACTATCCTATCCTATCCTCTATCCGATCATATCCTCTATCCTATCCTATCCTATCCTCTATAATATCGTATCCTTTATCCCATCCCATCCTCTATCCTATCCTATCCTCTATCCTATCCTATCCTCTATCCTATCCTATCCTCTAGCCTATCCTATCCTCTATACTATCCTATCCTGTATCCTATCCTATCCTGTATCCTATCCTATCCTCTATCCTATCCTATCCTCTATCCTATCCTATCCCCTATCCTATCCTATCCTCTATCCTATCCTATCCTCTATCCTATCCTATCCTCTATCCTATCCTATCCTCTATCGTATCCTATCCCCTATCCTATCCTATCCTCTATCCTATTCTATCCTCTATCCTATCCTATCCTCTATCGTCTCCTGTCCTCTATACTATCCAATCGCCTATCCTATCCAATCCCCTATCCTATCCTCTATCCTACCCTTTCCGCTATGCTATCCTATCCTCTATAATATCGTATCCTCTGTCCTATCCTTCCTCTATCCTACAATATCATCTATCCTATCCTATCCTCTATCCTATCCTATCCTCTATCCTATCCTATCCTCTATCCTATCCTATCCTCTATCCTATCCTATCCTCCATCCTATCCTATCCTCTATCCTATCCTATCCTCTATCCTATCCTATCCTCTATCCTATCCTATCCTCTATAATATCGTTTCCTCTGTCCTATAATGTCCTCTATCCTATAATATCATCTATCCTATCCTAATCCCTATCCTATCCTATCCTATCCTCTATCGTATCCTATCCTCTATCCTATCCAATCCTATATCCTATTCTCTATCCTATCCTATCCTCTATCGTATCCTGTCCCCTATCCTATCCTATCCTCTATCCTATTCTATCCTCTATCCTATCCTATCCTCTATCGTCTCCTGTCCTCTATACTATCCAATCCCCTATCCTATCCAATCCCCGATCCTATCCTCTATCCTACCCTTTCCGCTATGCTATCCTATCCTCTATCCTATCCTATCCTCTATCCTATCCTATCCTCTATCATATCCTATCCTCTATCCTATCCTATCCTCTATCCTATCCTATCCTCTATCCTATCCTATCCTCTATCCTATCCTAACCTCTATCCTATCCTATCCTCTATCCTATCCTATCCTCTATCCTATCCTATCCTCTATCCTATCCTATCCTCTATCCTATCCTATCCTCTATCCTATCCTATCCACTATCCTATCCTATCCTCTATCCGAACATATCCTCTATCCTATCCTATCCTATCCTCTATAATATCGTATCCTTTATCCCATCCCATCCTCTATCCTATCCTATCCTCTATCCTATCCTATCCTCTATCCTATCCTATCCTCCATCCTATCCTATCCTCTATCCTATCCTATCCTCTATCCTATCCTATCCTCTAGCCTATCCTATCCTCTATCCTATGATATCCTGTATCCTATCCTATCCTCTATCCTATCCTATCCTCTATCCTATCCTATCCTCTATCCTATCCTATCCTATCCTCTATCCTATCCTATCCTCTATCCTATCCTATCCTCTATCCTATCCTATCCTCTATCCTATCCTATCCTCTATCCTATCCTATCCTCTATCCTATCCTATCCTCTATCCTATCCTATAGGATAGATAGGTAGACTAACTATAGGATAGTTCCTATCCTATCCTCTATCCTATGATATCCTGTATCCTATCCTATCCTCTATCCTATCCTATCCTCAATCCTATCCTTTCCTGTATCCTATCCTATCCTCTATCCTCTATCCTATCCTATCCTCTATCCTATCCTATCCCCTATCCTATCCTATCCTTTCCTGTATCATATCCAATCCTCTATCCTATCCTGTCCTCTATCCTATCCTACCCTCTATCCTATCCTATCCTCTGTCCTATCTAATCCTCTATCCTATCCTATCCTCTATCCTATCCTATCCTCTATCCTATCCTATCCTCTATCCTATCCTATCCTCTATCCTATCCTATCCTCTATCCTATCCTATCCTCTATCCTATCCTATCCTTTCCTGTATCATATCCAATCCTCTATCCTATCCTGTCCTCTATCCTATCCTATCCTCTATCCTATCCTATCCAATCCCGTATCCTATCCTCTATTCTATCCTATCCTGTATCCAATCCTATCCTCAATCCTATCCATTCCTGTATCCTATCCTATCCTCTATCCTATCAAATCCTCTGTCCTATCCTATCCTCTATCCTATCGAATCCCCTATCCTATCCTCTATACTATCCTATCCTCTATCCTATCCTATCCTCTATCCTATCCTATCTTCTATCCTATCCTATCCTCTATCCTATCAATTCCCCTATCCTATCCAATCCTGTATCCTATCCAATCCTCTATCCTATCCTATCATCTATCCTATTCTATCCTCTATCCTACGATATCTTCTATCCTATCCTATCATCTATCCTAACCTATCCTCTATCCTATCCTATCCTCTATCCTATCCTATCCTCTATCCTATCCTATCCTCTATCCTATCCTATTCTCTATCCTATCCTATCTTCTATCCTATCCTATACTCTATCCTATCAAATCCCCTATCCTATCCTCTATCCTATCTTATCCTCTGTCCTATCTAATCCTCTATCCTATCCTATCCTCTATCCTATCCTATCCTCTATCCTATCCTATCCCCTATCCTATCCTATCTTCTATCCTATCCTATCCTCTATCCTATCTAATCCCCTATCCTATCCTCTATCCTATCCTATCCTGTATCCTATCCAATCCTCTATCCTATCCTATCCTGTATCCTATCCAATCCTCTATCCTATCCTCTGTCCTATCCTATCCTCTATCCTATCCTATCCTCTATCCTATCAAATCCTCTGTCCTATCCTATCCTCTATCCTATCCTATCCTCTATCCTATCCTATCCTCTATCCTATCAAATCCCCTATCCTATCCTCTATCATATCCTATCCTGTATCCTATCCAATCCTCTATCCTATCCTATCATCTATCCTCAATCCTATCCTTTCCTGTATCCTATCCAATCCTCTATCCTACCCTATCCTCTATCCTATCCTGTCCTCTATCCTATCCTATCCTCTATCCTATCCTATCCTCTATCCTATCCTATCCTCTATCCTATCCTATCCTCTATCCTATCCTATCCTCTATCCTATCCTACCGTCTATCCAATCCTCTATCCTATCCTATCCTCTATCCTATTCTATCCTCTGTCCTATCCTATCCTCTATCCTATCCTATCCTCTATCCTATAAAATCCCCTATCCTATCCTCTGCCCTATCCTATCCTCTATCCTATCCTATCAGCTATCCTATCCTATCCTCTATCCTATCCCATCCTCTATCCTATTCTACCCTCTATCCTATCCTCTATCCTATCGTATCCTCTATCCTATCCTATCCTCTATCCTACGCTATCCTCTATCCTATCCTATCCTCTATCCTATCCTATCCTCTATCCTATCCTATCTTCTATCCTATCCTATCCTCTATCCTACGCTATCCTCTATCCTATCCTATCCTCTATCCTATCCTATCATCTATCCTATCCTACCCTCTATCCTATCCTATCCTCTATCCTATCCTATCCTCTATCCTATCCTATCCTCTATCCTATCCTATCCTCTATCCTATCCTATCCTCTATCCTATCCTATCCTCTATCCTATCCTATCTTCTATCCTATCCTATCCTCTATCCTATCCTATTCTCTATCGTATCCTATCATCTATCCTCAATCCTATCCTTTCCTGTATCCTATCCTATCCTCTATCCTATCAAATCCTCTGTCGTATCCTATCCTCTATCCTATCCTATCCTCTATCCTATCCTATCATCTATCCTATCCTATCCTCTATCCTATCCTATCCTCTATCCTATCCTATCCTCTATCCTATCCTATCATCTATCCTATCCTACCCTCTATCCTATCCTATCCTCCATACTATCCTATCCTCTATCCTATCCTATCCTCTATCCTATCCTATCCTCTATCCTATCCTATCCTCTATCCTATCCTATCTTCTATCCTATCCTAGCCTCTATCCTATACTATCCTCTATCCTATCCTCTATCCTATGCTATCCTCTATCCTATCCTATCCTCTATCCTATCCTATCTTCTATCCTTTCCTATCCTCTATCCTATCCTCTATCCAATCCTCCATCCTATCCTATCCTCTATCCTATCCTATCCTCTATCCTATCCTATCCTCTATCCTATCCTATCCTCTATCCTATCAAATCCCCTATCCTATCCTCTATCCTATCCTATCCTCTGTCCTATCTAATCCTCTATCCTATCCTATCCTGTATCCTATCCTATCCTCTATCCTATCCTATCCCCTATCCTATCCTATCCTTTCCTGTATCATATCCAATCCTCTATCCTATCCTGTCCTCTATCCTATCCTACCCTCTATCCTATCCTATCCTCTATCCTATCCTATCCTCTATCCGATCCTCTCCTCTATCCTATCCGATTCTCTATCGTATCCTATCATCTATCCTCAATCCTATCCTTTCCTGTATCCTATCCTATCCTCTATCCTATCAAATCCTCTGTCGTATCCTATCCTCTATCCTATCCTATCCTCTATCCTATCCTATCCTCTATCCTATCCTATCCTATCCTCTATCCTATCCTATCCTCTATCCTATCCTATCATCTATCCTATCCTACCCTCTATCCTATCCTATCCTCCATCCCATCCTATCCTCTATCCTATCCTATCCTCTATCCTATCCTATCCTCTATCCTATCCTATCCTCTATCCTATCCTATCTTCTATCCTATCCTAGCCTCTATCCTATCCTATCCTCTATCCTATCCTCTATCCTATCCTCTATCCTATCCTATCCTCTATCCTATCCTATCCTCTATCCTATCCTATCTTCTATCCTTTCCTATCCTCTATCCTATCCTCTATCCAATCCTCCATCCTATCCTATCCTCTATCCTATCCTATCCTCTATCCTATCGAATCCCCTATCCTATCCTCTGTCCTATCCTATCCTCTATCCTATCCTATCCTCTATCCTATCCTATTCTCTATCCTATCCTATCTTCTATCCTATCCTATCCTCTATCCTATCCTATCCTCTATCCTATCCTCTATCCTATCCTATCCTCTGTCCTATCTAATCCTCTATCCTATCCTATCCTCTATCCTATCCTATCCTCTATCCTATCCTATCCTCTATCCTATCCTATCCTCTATCCTATCCTATCCTCTATCCTATCCTATCCTCTATCCTATCCTATCCTTTCCTGTATCATATCCAATCCTCTATCCTATCCTGTCCTCTATCCTATCCTATCCTCTATCCTATCCTATCCAATCCCGTATCCTATCCTCTATTCTATGCTATCCTGTATCCAATCCTATCCTCAATCCTATCCATTCCTGTATCCTATCCTATCCTCTATCCTATCAAATCCTCTGTCCTATCCTATCCTCTATCCTATCGAATCCCCTATCCTATCCTCTATACTATCCTATCCTCTATCCTATCCTATCCTCTATCCTATCCTATCTTCTATCCTATCCTATCCTCTATCCTATCAATTCCCCTATCCTATCCAATCCTGTATCCTATCCAATCCTCTATCCTATCCTATCATCTATCCTATTCTATCTTCTCTCCTACGATATCTTCTATCCTATCCTATCATCTATCCTATCCTATCCTCTATCCTATCCTATCCTCTATCCTATCCTATCCTCTATCCTATCCTATCCTCTATCCTATCCTATTCTCTATCCTATCCTATCTTCTATCCTATCCTATACTCTATCCTATCAAATCCCCTATCCTATCCTCTATCCTATCTTATCCTCTGTCCTATCTAATCCTCTATCCTATCCTATCCTCTATCCTATCCTATCCTCTATCCTATCCTATCCCCTATCCTATCCTATCTTCTATCCTATCCTATCCTCTATCCTATCTAATCCCCTATCCTATCCTCTATCCTATCCTATCCTGTATCCTATCCAATCCTCTATCCTATCCTCTGTCCTATCCTATCCTCTATCCTATCCTATCCTCTATCCTATCAAATCCTCTGTCCTATCCTATCCTCTATCCTATCCTATCCTCTATCCTATCAAATCCCCTATCCTATCCTCTATCATATCCTATCCTGTATCCTATCCAATCCTCTATCCTATCCTATCATCTATCCTCAATCCTATCCTTTCCTGTATCCTATCCAATCCTCTATCCTATCCTATCCTCTATCCTATCCTGTCCTCTATCCTATCGTATCCTCTATCCTATCCTATCCTCTATCCTATCCTATCCTCTATCCTATCCTATCCTCTATCCTATCCTATCCTCTATCCTATCCTATCCTCTATCCTATCCTACCGTCTATCCAATCCTCTATCCTATCCTATCCTCTATCCTATTCTATCCTCTGTCCTATCCTATCCTCTATCCTATCCTATCCTCTATCGTATAAAATCCCCTATCCTATCCTCTGCCCTATCCTATCCTCGATCCTATCCTATCAGCTATCCTATCCTATCCTCTATCCTATCCCATCCTCTATCCTATTCTACCCTCTATCCTATCCTCTATCCTATCGTATCCTCTATCCTATCCTATCCTCTATCCTACGCTATCCTCTATCCTATCCTATCCTCTATCCTATCCTATCCTCTATCCTATCCTATCTTCTATCCTATCCTATCCTCTATCCTACGCTATCCTCTATCCTATCCTATCCTCTATCCTATCCTATCATCTATCCTATCCTACCCTCTATCCTATCCTATCCTCTATCCTATCCTATCCTCTATCCTATCCTATCCTCTATCCTATCCTATCCTCTATCCTATCCTATCCTCTATCCTATCCTATCCTCTATCCTATCCTATCCTCTATCCTATCCTATCTTCTATCCTATCCTATCCTCTATCCTATCAATTCCCCTATCCTATCCAATCCTGTATCCTATCCAATCCTCTATCCTATCCTATCATCTATCCTATCCTATCCTCTATCCTATGATATCCTCTGTCCTATCCTATCATCTATCAAATCCTATCCTCTATCCTATCCTATCCTCTATCCCTATCCTATCCTCTATCCTATCCTATCCTCTATCCTATCCTATTCTCTATCCTATCCTATCTTCTATCCTATCCTATCGTCTATCCTATCAAATCCCCTATCCTATCCTGTATCCTATCCAATCCTCTATCCTATCCTGTATCCTATCCTATCCTCTATCCTATCCTATTCTCTATCCTATCCTATCTTCTATCCTATCCTATCGTCTATCCTATCAAATGCCCTATCCTATCCTGTATCCAATCCAATCCTCTATCCTATCCTGTATCCTATCCAATCCTCTATCCTATCCTATCATCTATCCACAATCCTATCCTTTCCTGTATCCAATCCTATCCTCAATCCTATCCTTTCCTGTATCCTATCCTATCCTCTATCCTCTATCCCATCCAATCCTCTATCCTATCCTATCCTCTATCCTATCCTATCCTCTATCCTATCCTCTATCCAATCCTCTGTCCTATCCTATCCTCTATCCTATCCTATACTCTATCCTATCGTATCCTCTATCCTAACCTATCCTCTATCCTATCCTATCCTCTATCCTATCCTATCCTCTATCCTATCCTATCCTCTATCCTATCCTACCGTCTATCCAATCCTCTATCCTATCCTATCCTCTATCCTATTCTATCCTCTATCCTATCCTATCCTCTATCCTATCCTATCCTCTATCCTATCCCATCCTCTATCCTATTCTACCCTCTATCCTATCCTCTATCCTATCGTATCCTCTATCCGCTCCTATCCTCTATCCTACGCTATCCTCTATCCTATCCTATCCTCTATCCTATCCTATCCTCTATCCTATCCTATCTTCTATCCTATCCTATCCTCTATCCTATCAATTCCCCTATCCTATCCAATCCTGTATCCTATCCAATCCTCTATCCTATCCTATCATCTATCCTATCCTATCCTCTATCCTATGATATCCTCTATCCTATCCTATCATCTATCCTATCCTATCCTCTATCCTATCCTATCCTCTATCCTATCCTATCCTCTATCATATCCTATCCTCTATCCTATCCTATTCTCTATCCTATCCTATCCTCTATCCTATCCTATCCTCTATCCTATCAAATCCCCTATCCTATCCTCTATCATATCCTATCCTGTATCCTATCCAATCCTCTATCCTATCCTATCATCTAGCCTCAATCCTATCCTTTCCTGTATCCTATCCAATCCTCTATCCTATCCTATCCTCTATCCTATCCTGTCCTCTATCCTATCCTATCCTCTATCCTATCCTACCGTCTATCCAATCCTCTATCCTATCCTATCCTCTATCCTATCCTGTCCTCTATCCTATCCTATCCTCTATCCTATCCTACCGTCTATCCAATCCTCTATCCTATCCTATCCTCTATCCTATTCTATCCTCTGTCCTATCCTATCCTCTATCCTATCCTATCCTCTATCCTATAAAATCCCCTATCCTATCCTCTATCATATCCTATCCTGTATCCTATCCAATCCTCTATCCTATCCTATCATCTAGCCTCAATCCTATCCTTTCCTGTATCCTATCCAATCCTCTATCCTATCCTATCCTCTATCCTATCCTGTCCTCTATCCTATCCTATCCTCTATCCTATCCTACCGTCTATCCAATCCTCTATCCTATCCTATCCTCTATCCTATCCAATCCTCTATCCTATCCTATCCTCTATCCTATTATATAATCTATCCTATCCTATCCTCTATCCTATCCTATCCTCTATCCTTTCCTATCCTCTATCCTATCCTATCCTCTATCCTATCCTGTCCTCTATCCTATATTATCCTCTATCCTATCCTATCCTATCCTCTATCCTATCCTATCCTCTATCCTATCCTATCCTCTATCCTATCCTATCCTTTCATGTATCATATCCAATCCTCTATCCTATCCTGTCCTCTATGCTATCCTATCCTCTATCCTATCCTATCCAATCCCGTATCCTATCCTCTATTCTATCCTATCCTGTATCCAATCCTATCCTCAATCCTATCCATTCCTGTATCCTATCCTATCCTCTATCCTATCAAATCCTCTGTCCTATCCTATCCTCTATCCTATCGAATCCCCTATCCTATCCTCTATCCTATCCTATCCTCTATCCTATCCTATCCTCTATCCTATCCTATCTTCTATCCTATCCTATCCTCTATCCTATCAATTCCCCTATCCTATCCAATCCTGTATCCTATCCAATCCTCTATCCTATCCTATCATCTATCCTATCCTATCCTCTATCCTATGATATCCTCTATCCTATCCTATCATCTATCCTATCCTATCCTCTATCCTATCCTATCCTCTATCCTATCCTATCCTCTATCATATCCTATCCTCTATCCTATCCTATTCTCTATCCTATCCTATCCTCTATCCTATCCTATCCTCTATCCTATCAAATCCCCTATCCTATCCTCTATCATATCCTATCCTGTATCCTATCCAATCCTCTATCCTATCCTATCATCTAGCCTCAATCCTATCCTTTCCTGTATCCTATCCAATCCTCTATCCTATCCTATCCTCTATCCTATCCTGTCCTCTATCCTATCCTATCCTCTATCCTATCCTATCCTCTATCCTATCCTATCCTCTATCCTATCCTATCCTCTATCCTATCCTACCGTCTATCCAATCCTCTATCCTATCCTATCCTCTATCCTATTCTATCCTCTATCCTATCCTATCCTCTATCCTATCCTATCCTCTATCCTATCCTATCATCTATCCTATCCTACCCTCTATCCTATCCTATCCTCCATCCTATCCTATCCTCTATCCTATCCTATCCTCTATCCTATCCTATCCTCTATCCTATCCTATCCTCTATCCTATCCTATCTTCTATCCTATCCTAGCCTCTATCCTATCCTATCCTCTATCCTATCCTCTATCCTATCCTATCCTCTATCCTATCCTATCCTCTATCCTATGCTATCTTCTATCCTTTCCTATCCTCTAACCTATCCTCTATCCAATCCTCCATCCTATCCTATCCTCTATCCTATCCTATCCTCTATCCTATCCTATTCTCTATCCTATCCTATTTTCTATCCTATCCTATCCTCTATCCTATCAAATCCCCTATCCTATCCTCTATCCTATCCTATCCTCTGTTCTATCTAATCCTCTATCCTATCCTGTCCTCTATCCTATCCTATCCTCTATCCTATCCTATCCTCTATCCTATCCTATCCTTTCCTGTATCATATCCAATCCTCTATCCTATCCTGTCCTCTATCCTATCCTATCCTCTATCCTATCCTATCCTCTATCCTATCCTATCCTCTATCCTATCCTATCCTCTATCCTATCCTATCATCTATCCTATCCTACCCTCTATCCTATCCTATTCTCCATCCTATCCTATCCTCTATCCTATCCTATCCTCTATCCTATCCTATCCTCTATCCTATCCTATCTTCTATCCTATCCTAGCCTCTATCCTATCCTATCCTCTATCCTATCCTCTAAACTATCCTATCCTCTATCCTATCCTATCCTCTATCCTATCCTATCCTCTATCCTATCCTATCCTCTATCCTATCCTATCCTCTATCCTATCCTATCCTTTCCTGTATCATATCCAATCCTCTATCCTATCCTGTCCTCTATCCTATCCTATCCTCTATCCTATCCTATCCTCTATCCTATCCTATCCTCTATCCTATCCTCTCCTCTATCCTATCCTATTCTCTATCGTATCCTATCATCTATCCTCAATCCTATCCTTTCATGTATCCTATCCTATCCTCTATCCTATCAAATCCTCTGTCGTATCCTATCCTCTATCCTATCCTATCCTCTATCCTATCCTATCCTCTATCCTATCCTATCCTCTATCCTATCCTATCCTCTATCCTATCCTATCATCTATCCTATCCTACCCTCTATCATATCCTATCCTCCATCCTATCCTATCCTCTATCCTATCCTATCCTCTATCCTATCCTATCCTCTATCCTATCCTATCCTCTATCCTATCCTATCTTCTATCCTATCCTATCCTCTATCCTATCCTATCCTCTATCCTATCCTATCTTCTATCCTATCCTATCCTCTATCCTATCCTATCCTCTATCCTATCCTCTATCCTATCCTATCCTCTATCCTATCCTATCCTCTATCCTATCCTATCCTCTGTCCTATCCTATCCTCTATCCTATCCTATCCTCTATCCTATCCTATCCTCTATCCTATCAAATCCCCTATCCTATCCTCTATCATATCCTATCCTGTATCCTATCCAATCCTCTATCCTATCCTATCATCTATCCTCAATCCTATCCTTTCCTGTATCCTATCCAATCCTCTATCCTATCCTATCCTCTATCCTATCCTCTATCCTATCCTATCCTCTGTCCTATCCTATCCTCTATCCTATCCTATCCTCTATCCTATCCTATCCTCTATCCTATCCTATCCTCTATCCTATCCTATCCTCTATCCTATCCTATCCTCTATCCTATCCTATCCTCTATCCTATCCTATCCTCTATCCTCAATCCTATCCTTTCCTGTATCCTATCCCATCCTCTATCCTATCAAATCCCCTATCCTATCCTCTATCCTATCCTATCCTCTATCCTATCCTATCCTCTATCCTATCAAATCCCCTATCCTATCCTATCCTCTATCCTATCCTATCCTCTATCCTATCCTATCCTCTATCCTATCCTATCCTCTATCCTATCAAATCCCCTATCCTATCCTCTATCCTATCCTACCTGTATCCTATCCAATCCTCTATCCTATCCAATCCTCTATCCTATCCTATCCTCAATTCTATCCTCTATCCTATCCTATCCTCAATTCTATCCTCTATCCTATCCTATCCTCTATCCTATCCTATCCTCTATCCTATCCAATCCTCTATCCTATCCTATCCTCTATCCTATCCTGTCCTCTATCCTATCCTATCCTCTATCCTATCCTCTATCCTAGCCTATCCACTATCCTATCCTATCCAATCCCCTATCCTATGCTCTATCCTATCATACCCTCTATAATATCGTATACTCTATGATATCCTATCCCCAATCCTATAATATCATCTATCCGTTGAAATTCTCTATCCTAACCTATTCTCTATCCTATCCTCTATCCTATCCTATCCTCTATCCTATCCTATCTTCTATCCTATCCTATCCTCTATCCTATCAAATCCCCTATCCTATCCTCTATCCTATCCTATCCTGTATCCTATCCAATCCTCTATCCTATCCAATCCTCTATCCTATCCTCTATCCTATCCTATCCTCTATCCTATCCTATCCTCTATCCTATCCTATCTTCTATCCTATCCTATCCTCTATCCTATCATATCCTCTATCATATCCTATCCTCTATCCTATCCTATCCTCTATCCTATCCTATCCTCTATCCTATCCTATCCTCTATCCTATGATATCCTGTATCCTATCCTATCCTCTATCCTATCCTATCCTCTATCCTATCCTATCCTCTATCCTATCCTATCCTATCCTCTATCCTATCCTATCCTCTATAATATCGTATCCTTTATCCCATCCCATCCTCTATCCTATCCTATCCTCTATCCTATCCTATCCTCTATCCTATCCTATCCTCCATCCTATCCTATCCTCTATCCTATCCTATCCTCTATCCTATCCTATCCTCTAGCCTATCCTATCCTCTATCCTATGATATCCTGTATCCTATCCTATCCTCTATCCTATCCTATCCTCTATCAAATCCTATCCTCTATCCTATCCTATCCTATCCTCTATCCTATCCTATCCTCTATCCTATCCTATCCTCTATCCTATCCTATCCTCTATCCTATCCTATCCTCTATCCTATCCTATCCGCTATCCTATCCTATCCTCTATCCTATCCTATCCACTATCCTATCCTATCCTCTATCCGATCATATCCTCTATCCTATCCTATCCTATCCTCTATAATATCGTATCCTTTATCCCATCCCATCCTCTATCCTATCCTATCCTCTATCCTATCCTATCCTCTATCCTATCCTATCCTCTAGCCTATCCTATCCTCTATACTATCCTATCCTGTATCCTATCCTATCCTGTATCCTATCCTATCCTCTATCCTATCCTATCCTCTATCCTATCCTATCGACTATCCTATCCTATCCTCTATCCTATCCTATCCTCTATCCTATCCTATCCTCTATCCTATCCTATCCTCTATCGTATCCTATCCCCTATCCTATCCTATCCTCTATCCTATTCTATCCTCTATCCTATCCTATCCTCTATCGTCTCCTGTCCTCTATACTATCCAATCGCCTATCCTATCCAATCCCCTATCCTATCCTCTATCCTACCCTTTCCGCTATGCTATCCTATCCTCTATAATATCGTATCCTCTGTCCTATCCTTCCTCTATCCTACAATATCATCTATCCTATCCTATCCTCTATCCTATCCTATCCTCTATCCTATCCTATCCTCTATCCTATCCTATCCTCTATCCTATCCTATCCTCCATCCTATCCTATCCTCTATCCTATCCTATCCTCTATCCTATCCTATCCTCTATCCTATCCTATCCTCTATAATATCGTTTCCTCTGTCCTATAATGTCCTCTATCCTATAATATCATCTATCCTATCCTAATCCCTATCCTATCCTATCCTATCCTCTATCGTATCCTATCCTCTATCCTATCCAATCCTATATCCTATTCTCTATCCTATCCTATCCTCTATCGTATCCTGTCCCCTATCCTATCCTATCCTCTATCCTATTCTATCCTCTATCCTATCCTATCCTCTATCGTCTCCTGTCCTCTATACTATCCAATCCCCTATCCTATCCAATCCCCGATCCTATCCTCTATCCTACCCTTTCCGCTATGCTATCCTATCCTCTATCCTATCCTATCCTCTATCCTATCCTATCCTCTATCATATCCTATCCTCTATCCTATCCTATCCTCTATCCTATCCTATCCTCTATCCTATCCTATCCTCTATCCTATCCTAACCTCTATCCTATCCTATCCTCTATCCTATCCTATCCTCTATCCTATCCTATCCTCTATCCTATCCTATCCTCTATCCTATCCTATCCTCTATCCTATCCTATCCACTATCCTATCCTATCCTCTATCCGAACATATCCTCTATCCTATCCTATCCTATCCTCTATAATATCGTATCCTTTATCCCATCCCATCCTCTATCCTATCCTATCCTCTATCCTATCCTATCCTCTATCCTATCCTATCCTCCATCCTATCCTATCCTCTATCCTATCCTATCCTCTATCCTATCCTATCCTCTAGCCTATCCTATCCTCTATCCTATGATATCCTGTATCCTATCCTATCCTCTATCCTATCCTATCCTCTATCCTATCCTATCCTCTATCCTATCCTATCCTATCCTCTATCCTATCCTATCCTCTATCCTATCCTATCCTCTATCCTATCCTATCCTCTATCCTATCCTATCCTCTATCCTATCCTATCCTCTATCCTATCCTATCCTCTATCCTATCCTATCCTCTATCCTATCCTATAGGATAGATAGGTAGACTAACTATAGGATAGTTCCTATCCTATCCTCTATCCTATGATATCCTGTATCCTATCCTATCCTCTATCCTATCCTATCCTCTATCCTATCCTATCCTCTATCCTATCCTATCCTATCCTCTATCCTATCCTATCCTCTATCCTATCAAATCCCCTATCCTATCCTCTATCATATCCTATCGTGTATCCTATCCAATCCTCTATCCTATCCTATCATCTATCCTCAATCCTATCCTTTCCTGTATCCGATCGAATCCTCTATCCTATCCTATCCACTATCCTATCCTGTCCTCTATCCTATCCTATCCTCTATCCTATCCTATCCTCTATCCTATCCTATTCTCTATCCTATCCTATCTACTATCCTATCCTATCGTCTATCCTATCAAATCCCCTATCCTATCCTGTATCCTATCCAATCCTCTATCCTATCCTGTATCCTATCCAATCCTCTATCCTGTCCTATCATCTATCCACAATCCTATCCTTTCCTGTATCCAATCCTATCCTCAATCCTATCCTTTCCTGTATCCTATCCTATCCTCTATCCTCTATCCCATCCAATCCTCTATCCTATCCTATCCTCTATCCTATCATCTATCCTCAATCCTATCCTTTCCTGTATCCTATCCTATCCTCTATCCTATCAAATCCTCTGTCGTATCCTATCCTCTATCCTTTCCTATCCTCTATCCTATCCTCTATCCAATCCTCCATCCTATCCTATCCTCTATCCTATCCTAGCCTCTATCCTATACTATCCTCTATCCTATCCTCTATCCTATGCTATCCTCTATCCTATCCTATCCTCTATCCTATCCTATCTTCTATCCTTTCCTATCCTCTATCCTATCCTCTATCCAATCCTCCATCCTATCCTATCCTCTATCCTATCCTATCCTCTATCCTATCCTATCCTCTATCCTATCAAATCCCCTATCCTATCCTCTATCCTATCCTATCCTCTGTCCTATCTAATCCTCTATCCTATCCTATCCTCTATCCTATCCTATCCTCTATCCTATCCTATCCCCTATCCTATCCTATCCTTTCCTGTATCATATCCAATCCTCTATCCTATCCTGTCCTCTATCCTATCCTACCCTCTATCCTATCCTATCCTCTGTCCTATCTAATCCTCTATCCTATCCTATCCTCTATCCTATCCTATCCTCTATCCTATCCTATCCTCTATCCTATCCTATCCTCTATCCTATCCTATCCTCTATCCTATCCTATCCTCTATCCTATCCTATCCTTTCCTGTATCATATCCAATCCTCTATCCTATCCTGTCCTCTATCCTATCCTATCCTCTATCCTATCCTATCCAATCCCGTATCCTATCCTCTATTCTATCCTATCCTGTATCCAATCCTATCCTCAATCCTATCCATTCCTGTATCCTATCCTATCCTCTATCCTATCAAATCCTCTGTCCTATCCTATCCTCTATCCTATCGAATCCCCTATCCTATCCTCTATACTATCCTATCCTCTATCCTATCCTATCCTCTATCCTATCCTATCTTCTATCCTATCCTATCCTCTATCCTATCAATTCCCCTATCCTATCCAATCCTGTATCCTATCCAATCCTCTATCCTATCCTATCATCTATCCTATTCTATCCTCTATCCTACGATATCTTCTATCCTATCCTATCATCTATCCTAACCTATCCTCTATCCTATCCTATCCTCTATCCTATCCTATCCTCTATCCTATCCTATCCTCTATCCTATCCTATTCTCTATCCTATCCTATCTTCTATCCTATCCTATACTCTATCCTATCAAATCCCCTATCCTATCCTCTATCCTATCTTATCCTCTGTCCTATCTAATCCTCTATCCTATCCTATCCTCTATCCTATCCTATCCTCTATCCTATCCTATCCCCTATCCTATCCTATCTTCTATCCTATCCTATCCTCTATCCTATCTAATCCCCTATCCTATCCTCTATCCTATCCTATCCTGTATCCTATCCTAGCCTCTATCCTATACTATCCTCTATCCTATCCTCTATCCTATGCTATCCTCTATCCTATCCTATCCTCTATCCTATCCTATCTTCTATCCTTTCCTATCCTCTATCCTATCCTCTATCCAATCCTCCATCCTATCCTATCCTCTATCCTATCCTATCCTCTATCCTATCCTATCCTCTATCCTATCCTATCCTCTATCCTATCCTATCCCCTATCCTATCCTATCCTTTCCTGTATCATATCCAATCCTCTATCCTATCCTGTCCTCTATCCTATCCTACCCTCTATCCTATCCTATCCTCTATCCTATCCTATCCTCTATCCGATCCTCTCCTCTATCCTATCCGATTCTCTATCGTATCCTATCATCTATCCTCAATCCTATCCTTTCCTGTATCCTATCCTATCCTCTATCCTATCAAATCCTCTGTCGTATCCTATCCTCTATCCTATCCTATCCTCTATCCTATCCTATCCTCTATCCTATCCTATCCTCTATCCTATCCTATCCTCTATCCTATCCTATCATCTATCCTATCCTACCCTCTATCCTATCCTATCCTCCATCCCATCCTATCCTCTATCCTATCCTATCCTCTATCCTATCCTATCCTCTATCCTATCCTATCCTCTATCCTATCCTATCTTCTATCCTATCCTAGCCTCTATCCTATCCTATCCTCTATCCTATCCTCTATCCTATCCTCTATCCTATCCTATCCTCTATCCTATCCTATCCTCTATCCTATCCTATCTTCTATCCTTTCCTATCCTCTATCCTATCCTCTATCCAATCCTCCATCCTATCCTATCCTCTATCCTATCCTATCCTCTATCCTATCCTATCCTCTATCCTATCGAATCCCCTATCCTATCCTCTGTCCTATCCTATCCTCTATCCTATCCTCTATCCTATCCTATCCTCTGTCCTATCTAATCCTCTATCCTATCCTATCCTCTATCCTATCCTATCCTCTATCCTATCCTATCCTCTATCCTATCCTATCCTCTATCCTATCCTATCCTCTATCCTATCCTATCCTTTCCTGTATCATATCCAATCCTCTATCCTATCCTGTCCTCTATCCTATCCTATCCTCTATCCTATCCTATCCAATCCCGTATCCTATCCTCTATTCTATGCTATCCTGTATCCAATCCTATCCTCAATCCTATCCATTCCTGTATCCTATCCTATCCTCTATCCTATCAAATCCTCTGTCCTATCCTATCCTCTATCCTATCGAATCCCCTATCCTATCCTCTATACTATCCTATCCTCTATCCTATCCTATCCTCTATCCTATCCTATCTTCTATCCTATCCTATCCTCTATCCTATCAATTCCCCTATCCTATCCAATCCTGTATCCTATCCAATCCTCTATCCTATCCTATCATCTATCCTATTCTATCTTCTCTCCTACGATATCTTCTATCCTATCCTATCATCTATCCTATCCTATCCTCTATCCTATCCTATCCTCTATCCTATCCTATCCTCTATCCTATC
This sequence comes from Halictus rubicundus, assembly GCF_050948215.1. Taxonomy (NCBI): domain Eukaryota; kingdom Metazoa; phylum Arthropoda; class Insecta; order Hymenoptera; family Halictidae; genus Halictus; species Halictus rubicundus. Next base: position 303,350 of record NW_027488745.1, on the reverse strand, counting down.
CTATCCTCTATCCTATCCTATTCTCTATCCTATCCTATCTTCTATCCTATCCTATACTCTATCCTATCAAATCCCCTATCCTATCCTCTATCCTATCTTATCCTCTGTCCTATCTAATCCTCTATCCTATCCTATCCTCTATCCTATCCTATCCTCTATCCTATCCTATCCCCTATCCTATCCTATCTTCTATCCTATCTTCTATCCTATCCTATCCTCTATCCTATCTAATCCCCTATCCTATCCTCTATCCTATCCTATCCTGTATCCTATCCAATCCTCTATCCTATCCTCTGTCCTATCCTATCCTCTATCCTATCCTATCCTCTATCCTATCAAATCCTCTGTCCTATCCTATCCTCTATCCTATCCTATCCTCTATCCTATCAAATCCCCTATCCTATCCTCTATCATATCCTATCCTGTATCCTATCCAATCCTCTATCCTATCCTATCATCTATCCTCAATCCTATCCTTTCCTGTATCCTATCCAATCCTCTATCCTATCCTATCCTCTATCCTATCCTGTCCTCTATCCTATCGTATCCTCTATCCTATCCTATCCTCTATCCTATCCTATCCTCTATCCTATCCTATCCTCTATCCTATCCTATCCTCTATCCTATCCTATCCTCTATCCTATCCTATCCTCTATCCTATCCTACCGTCTATCCAATCCTCTATCCTATCCTATCCTCTATCCTATTCTATCCTCTGTCCTATCCTATCCTCTATCCTATCCTATCCTCTATCCTATAAAATCCCCTATCCTATCCTCTGCCCTATCCTATCCTCGATCCTATCCTATCAGCTATCCTATCCTATCCTCTATCCTATCCCATCCTCTATCCTATTCTACCCTCTATCCTATCCTCTATCCTATCGTATCCTCTATCCTATCCTATCCTCTATCCTACGCTATCCTCTATCCTATCCTATCCTCTATCCTATCCTATCCTCTATCCTATCCTATCTTCTATCCTATCCTATCCTCTATCCTACGCTATCCTCTATCCTATCCTATCCTCTATCCTATCCTATCATCTATCCTATCCTACCCTCTATCCTATCCTATCCTCTATCCTATCCTATCCTCTATCCTATCCTATCCTCTATCCTATCCTATCCTCTATCCTATCCTATCCTCTATCCTATCCTATCCTCTATCCTATCCTATCCTCTATCCTATCCTATCTTCTATCCTATCCTATCCTCTATCCTATCAATTCCCCTATCCTATCCAATCCTGTATCCTATCCAATCCTCTATCCTATCCTATCATCTATCCTATCCTATCCTCTATCCTATGATATCCTCTGTCCTATCCTATCATCTATCCTATCCTATCCTCTATCCTATCCTATCCTCTATCCCTATCCTATCCTCTATCCTATCCTATCCTCTATCCTATCCTATTCTCTATCCTATCCTATCTTCTATCCTATCCTATCGTCTATCCTATCAAATCCCCTATCCTATCCTGTATCCTATCCAATCCTCTATCCTATCCTGTATCCTATCCTATCCTCTATCCTATCCTATTCTCTATCCTATCCTATCTTCTATCCTATCCTATCGTCTATCCTATCAAATGCCCTATCCTATCCTGTATCCAATCCAATCCTCTATCCTATCCTGTATCCTATCCAATCCTCTATCCTATCCTATCATCTATCCACAATCCTATCCTTTCCTGTATCCAATCCTATCCTCAATCCTATCCTTTCCTGTATCCTATCCTATCCTCTATCCTCTATCCCATCCAATCCTCTATCCTATCCTATCCTCTATCCTATCCTATCCTCTATCCTATCCTCTATCCAATCCTCTGTCCTATCCTATCCTCTATCCTATCCTATACTCTATCCTATCGTATCCTCTATCCTAACCTATCCTCTATCCTATCCTATCCTCTATCCTATCCTATCCTCTATCCTATCCTATCCTCTATCCTATCCTACCGTCTATCCAATCCTCTATCCTATCCTATCCTCTATCCTATTCTATCCTCTATCCTATCCTATCCTCTATCCTATCCTATCCTCTATCCTATCCCATCCTCTATCCTATTCTACCCTCTATCCTATCCTCTATCCTATCGTATCCTCTATCCGCTCCTATCCTCTATCCTACGCTATCCTCTATCCTATCCTATCCTCTATCCTATCCTATCCTCTATCCTATCCTATCTTCTATCCTATCCTATCCTCTATCCTATCAATTCCCCTATCCTATCCAATCCTGTATCCTATCCAATCCTCTATCCTATCCTATCATCTATCCTATCCTATCCTCTATCCTATGATATCCTCTATCCTATCCTATCATCTATCCTATCCTATCCTCTATCCTATCCTATCCTCTATCCTATCCTATCCTCTATCCTATCCTATCCTCTATCCTATCCTATTCTCTATCCTATCCTTTCCTGTATCCTATCCTATCCTCTATCCTCTATCCCATCCAATCCTCTATCCTATCCTATCCTTTCATGTATCATATCCAATCCTCTATCCTATCCTGTCCTCTATGCTATCCTATCCTCTATCCTATCCAATCCTCTATCCTATCCTATCCTCTATCCTATTATATAATCTATCCTATCCTATCCTCTATCCTATCCTATCCTCTATCCTTTCCTATCCTCTATCCTATCCTATCCTCTATCCTATCCTATCCTCTATCCTATATTATCCTCTATCCTATCCTATCCTATCCTCTATCCTATCCTATCCTCTATCCTATCCTATCCTCTATCCTATCCTATCCTTTCATGTATCATATCCAATCCTCTATCCTATCCTGTCCTCTATGCTATCCTATCCTCTATCCTATCCTATCCAATCCCGTATCCTATCCTCTATTCTATCCTATCCTGTATCCAATCCTATCCTCAATCCTATCCATTCCTGTATCCTATCCTATCCTCTATCCTATCAAATCCTCTGTCCTATCCTATCCTCTATCCTATCGAATCCCCTATCCTATCCTCTATCCTATCCTATCCTCTATCCTATCCTATCCTCTATCCTATCCTATCTTCTATCCTATCCTATCCTCTATCCTATCAATTCCCCTATCCTATCCAATCCTGTATCCTATCCAATCCTCTATCCTATCCTATCATCTATCCTATCCTATCCTCTATCCTATGATATCCTCTATCCTATCCTATCATCTATCCTATCCTATCCTCTATCCTATCCTATCCTCTATCCTATCCTATCCTCTATCATATCCTATCCTCTATCCTATCCTATTCTCTATCCTATCCTATCCTCTATCCTATCCTATCCTCTATCCTATCAAATCCCCTATCCTATCCTCTATCATATCCTATCCTGTATCC